>NW_021763386.1:0-874 GCF_005508785.2 Acyrthosiphon pisum
CAATCAAATACACCTATCTACTTTACACTTTTTATGGAAGGAGATCGTATCTATTTACAATGTTCTGCTAGACGCTCAAACTTTTAAACATTCCCGCCAAAGCGCCAAGTCTTATCTCCAATCCATATCAATAATCCTTATCAGAAATCCTTAACTTTCGTCTTACAACCTTTGTGACTTTTATAATTCCAACGAAATTGTCTCCAAAACTGGTACCCGTTCTCAGCGAGTTCAACGGGCGTCCGAGTTTCACTTAGAGCTAGTCTTATACTATAAAACGTGAACCCGAGGGCGCCCCCGGTGTCGTAATTACGAACCACTCTAGAGGAAATTGGAGGGAAAACGGCTTTCTTATCATTTAGAGCGCATGAATATTTTTATATTAGGCTTGAATATATTATGCTCAATGTTTACGTCATATTTATTATATACATAATGATGTATGATATAGGTACATATTATAAAATTATGTGTACCTTATAAAAGACACCAATATACTAAAAATGTAACTTTATAAACATCACAGTCACCATGCTTACGTTAGGTGGGTACCGGATACCTTGACACATAATGACGTCCACCATGCGTCGGGTTCAGTTCTCGGTGAGACTTTCGTTCACGATGACGATCAACAAGTCTCAGGGACAAACTTTCGACAGAGTTAGTTTGTTTCTGCCGTCCCCGGTGTTCACGCACGGACAACTGTACGTTGCGTTCTCCCGAGTGCGGGACTCGGAATCAATAAAAGTTGGTATGTACGGTGGCGACGACGGTCGATTTATCACAGGATATAGTGTATTCAGACGTGTTGTGATCGGCCGTTTTTGTTCATCCATAACTTGAGCAGTGCAATTACACTTAATACTTTATTAGT
>NW_021763387.1:0-921 GCF_005508785.2 Acyrthosiphon pisum
TCTGTGCAGTTTTTAACACAGTTTAAGAGGGGGGAAATCCACTTGCATTTAATACAACGCCGTGAAAAATCAGCTAGTTATGCAGTATAAATGTGAAATGAGTTTTTTAGTAACGGGTGATCTCAGAAACTATCCGATGAATTCAAACAGGGTTAATTTTAGTTTAAAGAATACATTACGGAGCCGGTTTTATTATTTTAAGCATAGTTTTATAGACCCAACTGACGTCATCTGAACAATAAAATAGTATCTAAATCAGTTTTCAAAAAAATAAAAATTGTTATTGACTAGCCGAGTTGCTGTAGGATAATTTAACCAAGGCTGGGCAAGTTAACTATTTTTTTTAACTCGTTAAGTTAAGTTTATTTGGAAAAATGTAAGTTAAGTTTAAAGTTAAAAGTTACTTTCCTTTTTTATTTAACTTGTTAAAGTTACAAGTTAGTTAGAAAAAATAAGTAACTTAACTTAGTTAAAAATAAGTTACTTTTTTTTTTCATATAAAACTTATAATTACACCATTTACACCTCATGTTAAAGATTTATAAATAACATAATATTATAATGTAGGTCTTTATATCTTAAAAAAATGTATTTTGTTGTAAGTACTTATAAATTATGAAGTCCAACAAAATTATTAAATTATTTGTATATTTTATTTTTTACCTAAAAGTTTTCCAAAGTGATGGTAAAACTTTTAAATTTTACTTTGTTATTTCCAACTATGAACTAAGTATTAATAATCAAATTAATTATAAATGTATATAATTTAACGTAATTATAAAATAAATTAACGAGTTAAGTTAGAAGTAACTTTAAAAAAAAAGTAACTCGTTAAGTAACTTAGTTAAAAGTAACTTAACTTTAACTTTTTAACTCGTTAATTCCCAGCCTTGAATTTAACTAATTGTTATTGTTATTCAT
>NW_021763388.1:0-707 GCF_005508785.2 Acyrthosiphon pisum
AAATTCACACATGTTACAATGTCATGTAGAATGCTTAAAATAAATAGTTTTAATAAAAATAAATATAGGTGTAATTAATAATACTTACCGGTTGTACTAAAATATTATTTAATGTGAATGGAAAACATAATTTTAGCTGTTTTGGGTTGTTTGCGGCAGCTTGTAAATCGGCGTTCCGTTTAAGTCGAGCTTTTTCTGCGCCCCCTTTGACTCGACGATTCGGTTTAGCACTCATTTTTTAAGATTATTAACCATTGACCAGTTTAAAAGTTAAAACTTGAAAATTAACATTTGCGTTATGAAAATATGAAATATGAATTATGATTATGAACAAGATGATCATCTATTCTGTGCTGTAGTAATGTACTATCGTAGGATTATCATATAAGATAATAATATGAACGTTTAAAAACACAACATTAATCTATTTTTAGCAAACCTATATGTTTATTTTTCGCAAGAAATGGGTTATCACTTATCATTGATCACTTATCAATTATCATTAACGACGATTAAGATGATATCGATTTATTATAACTAATAATTAAACACGTCTACATTAATATATGCTAATATACGCTATGCCAAATGACTATGTTGCTATGTCTCATATTAATATATTATAATCCCATTATGTCACATTACTATATTTTAATATTTACTTATGTCCCTACCGATATAATTGTACTAACAAGCACCGGCCCAAA
>NW_021763389.1:0-870 GCF_005508785.2 Acyrthosiphon pisum
CTATTTTTGTTTTAATTAATTTCTATTAACAAATAAATTAATACAAACTTATTTTTGGTATTTATTGTTAAATAAAAAATAATTACAAATATTAACCGATCAACACTATAGGTACAAAAATTAACAAATAAATATGAAATTTGTGAGCATGTCAAGAATGTTTTGTTGTTAGTATATTATGTAATAACTTAAAAATAAGAAGAAATATATAAATACGACTCCTGTCGATAAATATATTTAATTCAGATGTTAAGATATTAAAATTAAGCTATTACCTTCCTCCAGATGTTCGGAGGGCTCTCGAGATCGTGTATTCGAGAATTAGATCAAATACACCGTACAATATAATTTATGTAAAAAGCACATATAAATTAATACTGCAATCAATGTAAAATATTATATTAAATGCCTTACCTGATTCGCAGTTTTTCGTGAATTATGTTGAAAGAGTTTTTAGATTTTAGGTAACACAAGGTAATACTTCAAATATACAAATCGAAATAAAAACGCACTGATTTTGACTTAACATAAGAAGTCCAGTTGTCGCTCGTGGAAATCGATGTTGATATTTTGAGAGGTTGTTACTCGGTGGCTGGTGCTCATGCACTCGGTGGCTGGTGCTCATGCACTGGTTTAAGGGACGATACGAATATGTCTACCGGAGAGTGGTAGGCGGTTTTTATCAAAGGTTTTTTTTGTACTTCCCGGACCTAGATTTCTCTTCGGCGGCAAGGACCTTTTTTTATCATTAATTTTCTCTGGTGACATATATAAGAATTCTGCACGTCCTGCACACCACGGAGTGCCAGTACGCGCCGATTTCTTAATTCGTGATCGCATAATAGGGATCGTACCTATTTGTCGATGACA
>NW_021763390.1:0-851 GCF_005508785.2 Acyrthosiphon pisum
TTTTAAGAACATAGAGTTCTAAACAAAATACATTTTGAATTGTTATATAATTATATACTAAGAATGTTTGCACTTATCAATTACACTGAAAATCTTATCGGAATTGCAGTAAAACACCAAATCAGGAAAATGTATTTATATATGTTACAGTAAATGACGTAAAACATCAAAATAACGTTATTATCTAGCAAATAACAATAGTTACTTAACAAACTAGTTATTATCGTGGTTTATTATTGTTTTGGTTTGATTATCGATAATTTCTACATTTCTAGATGAACACATGGTTTAAGATTAAGACCAATACCGAAATTTAGTTATTAATGGCTAACAATTTTATAAGAACTATGAAAATTGAATGTAAAAAAGTACTTAAAAAAATGCACGATATCTATCAAAATTATATTTAATATAATATAAAGAATAAATAATAAGTCTTAAACATTATATGCATTGTAACGATGCAGAATTACCATTATAATTAATTGTAATGAAATATGTGTCGCCATCTATACACGCTTCAATGCGCGAAACAAAACTATTAAACACGCGCCGCCGTAACTACAGGAATACCTACTCATGCTACCAACTTGTCACTGTAACGACTTATTTAAGCACATTGAACGATGTAAGTTAAAACTATACAACGTTCTTAACACGCCAAACATAAAAAGAAGTACCAAAGAAGTTGAATTAAGAAGAAAACACGTACAACATCCAGAAAACCAATGACACAATGACGCCGCATAGAGTGCGCGCCGTTACGCACGTTATTCCGAACGTCAACACTTCCAGCGACTTTATGGGAAAACAACCACGACAGCCCGTAAAACTGTCATAACCATCATCTT
>NW_021763392.1:0-1733 GCF_005508785.2 Acyrthosiphon pisum
AAGTCTATGCAGGGGCGGACTGGGAGGTAAACAGCCCAGTATTCTATACAACTAAACGGCCCAAACCCCTTTATAACAGCTTCTTTATGAATACCTACTTTTTTGGGTATAAATTATAAATAGACAATAGGTTATAATATGATACACTTTATAAGAATCATAAATATATATAATCCTTTTGATATTTTTGATGTTTGTTTACTATTGTTTTTATCATTTATTTTATTGTCGCAATTCATACTCTTATTAAACCAAAATCATCTTTATTAATTTCAGAATCGTCGCGTTATTATAGTCATTACTTTTAATATAAACTTTATATAAATGTCATCATTCTGTTCTCTTTTTCAACGAATCTCCAATATTTTATAAATATTTGCAAATGGTTGAATAATTGTAGTTTAGCAATCACTTTCTGGCGGTCGATGTACCAACCAAATCAGATAAAGTGTTTAACCATTTTTCTGAATGAAACTGATTTTTAAAATTGTTGCTTAAAGAATTATAATACACTATACGTACAACATACCTAATATGCTCATACAATTATTATTATTATAAACTTATGGTTCGACTATGAAGTTATTGTAGCATTGTACCAACTAATAGCAGTGTTTTTTAATTTTTACTGTTTCGTATTTAAAAATAAATTTAAATAAATGTATTAGTAATATCGTCAAATGTTCAAAATTTCAAATGCCCCGACGGCCCGGCCCACACGTATAAGCCGGCCCGGTGTGCTACGGCACACTAGCACACCTGGCCAGTCCGCCCCTGAGTCTATGGGTACAATCTTTTGCAGTGATCACAGATCATAGCTACATACTCAATAATCTAAGACCGTGGCTACATAATATTATAGTATACATAGCACTCTTGATCGCGGGCATAGATAAGTATATTATAATCGCGGGAATAGTTGATAATATCATGGAATAATCTGAGTATTAAATTTATTCCGCCATGGTTGCCCCCAACAGTTTGTATCTCTCTCGTCAATGTCGATTTCATGATTTCTCTCTCTAAGCGCAGTCCATTTATTAATATGTCTATGGTTTCAACCCACTTTTGTCTTTCGCCGAGTTTCACCACTCGCTATTCGCTATAACAAATTAAATAGGTATGAATAAACGACTTAAAATTTGAATGAGTTATGTTTTAAAAATTTAAATCATGGTTTTCACTTTTCTTCCGAATTCCGATTGTTTTGATGCGCGCCATGTATATATTAAATAATATATTAAATTTTATAATAAGTCTATGCTGAGAGCCGTCGATCGCGGGGAGAAAAGGAAATAATTTAAATCTTGTAGTGACATTAACGAGAAAAGTAAAATGTACAATTTTTTTAATGGATATGTTTAAGTTGAATGTCTTAAAATATACTTAAGTTGTTTGTTTTAAGACCCGTGGCGCAACCATTTCTGTTGACCATTTGTTGTGATAAGTTAATAAAAACTATGCACATATTTTATCTAATGTCCTAAATAGCATCTACCAAGTTTAAGATTTAAATAAAATCAGGTAATTGCATAATGTAAGAACCATTGTCCATATATTGAGTCCAAGACCTTAACTATCAAACCTCAATTTACCCCTCTAATTACTTATATTCGTTTTAATATTATTTTAGTGTGATAGACTACATTAGGGAAGATGATACCATACTCACAAAAACTCAATATTAATATTTTTTTTAAATTTTGATGTAAATAAATATTTATTATGTAGTC
>NW_021763393.1:0-823 GCF_005508785.2 Acyrthosiphon pisum
TTTGGTACATTAAAAAACAATAACTAGTAGCAGTTAATAAAACTATAACTAAATGTATAGGTCTCAGAATTAATAAGAGCATAAACATTGTCATAGGCCGCAGCATTTGGTGTAGAAGGGACAAAGGGTCACGAAGGGCTAGAAATCGAGAGGCAAACTCATGGGTCAGTAAATACTAAATTGTGATTAATTTTTGCCCCCCCCCTCCCATAACAATTAGAGCTAAGTGCCTCTTATGAAGATTTTGTTAATAATAAATTAATAAAGTATATTTAATGTATATAAAAAGCTGCTCAAACTAATTAACCTATTTTCTTACTGGCTACCTACTTTAAATGTATTCTTTTTCTTTATGATTGTTATAGTTATTACTTATTACATAAATAATAGATCTATATCTACCTACGATTTTATCAGAGAATTTTAACCTTCTCTTTCAAAATTCAGATTAATTTTAGGTTGGCACATTTATACCGATAGGGGCAAATATATTTTAGGGCTAGGGATGCTGTAGCATCCCAGCATCCCAGCCAGTCCGCGCCTGGTAATGATATATTATAGTCGTGATTCGTGAATACCACATTTGTTTATCAGTACCTAAATTTGCGGACTTTTGAACGAGATTGACCTATACATATATATTTATATATATAATAGATTGCAATTTGTTAAATATAAAATAATTATACTTATATCGTATAGCATTTTACGTCATTATTAAGTTGGTAATAATTGACCAACAGAATAGATGCTACTTGATGGACAGGTTATAATTTTTTTCCTTCATTCCGTGCCGTATTATATTTTAATATTACGTTTTTAT
>NW_021763394.1:0-556 GCF_005508785.2 Acyrthosiphon pisum
AAATCGGCGCCCCCTAAGCTCCGGTGAAAATTAAATTGCTTCCCCCTAAGGGGCCTACCCACGGAAAATATGGGAGCTAGATCCTCATTAACCTTTTAGATTTTGAGCACAGAAAAGAATATTTGTTTTACAATGTGTGCTTTTTTTAAAAATATTGTTTAGTAATTGCTTGATTCTCTCTCCGCAAAGATACATTTGAATTTATGTCACCTAAACCTTGCTTATAATTCATCATATAAATTGTTTTTTTTCAACATATTTAAGTAGGTTGTAGGTATTTCATGAATAAATAAAATAAAATTATATAAAACTATGCAAATTAATATTAATCAAAAAAATGCCGAACAGTATAATACTAATAAACTTTATACATAATACTGTTATTAAAATAATTAAAATTATACAATTTTAATAATTCACAAGTAAACATATTTCTGGCTACAACATTTTGGCGCCCCTAAAATACTGGCGCCCGGGGCAGTTGTACCCAGGCCCCCCCCCTAAATGCAGCTCTGCTGATGTCTCCGTCTTACAAGTGCGTAACATATCTAATTTT
>NW_021763395.1:0-920 GCF_005508785.2 Acyrthosiphon pisum
CAACAGCAACAACAGCAACAACAACAACAACAACAACAACAGCAACAGCAACAACAAAATCAACAGCAGCAGACCCAACAAAACCAACAAGCACAACAAATGCAACAACCACAGCAAATACAAGTTATGATTCAACAACCTCAGGGACAGGTTGACATGCAGCAGCAACAGTCACAACAACAGCAACAACCTCAACAAGTTTCTGTCGCCACAGGTCAGCAAACTATTACTATGCAGATGTCTTCAGATGGATCCAATGGAGGCACTGTGCAACTCCCTCATTCATCTGCTCCAATGACCACTATTGAGGTATTTAATTATTCTAATGTAATTTTTTATGTATTTTTAAGAAAATATATATTTTTTAGACATCCGGTCAAATGCAAATTTCTACTATCCAACCGCAGCAACAGCAACAGGGTCAAGTGCAAATGACTAATATACAAGCTCAACAACCAGGGCAAGTCCAACAGCAACATACTATGCAGGCACAGACACCTACTCAACAGCAACAGCAACAACAGCAGACTCAAATTCAACAGATCAATGACTGGAGTCATGGACGTGTTCAGTTAATTCAACAAGCTGGCCCTCAGTTTGTACAATACAATGCTCAAGGCCAATTAATCATGCCTGGAACAATGTTGCAACATCCTACCTCTGGTGCTATACAAGTGATTGCAGCTCCTAATAAACAATTCCAGTCACAACAGATGCTCACCACAGCACATGCACATAAACAGGTAATATCGCAAGGACAGGCAACTTCGTTTCCGACTGGATATGCTGCTATACCAACCACAACTAACCAGACACTTGTCATCGGCCAGTTAGGGGTGATAAGTAGCCAGCCAAATATGAAACAAAATGAAATGCAACAAACAGTACGTACTATAGACTTTTTTAATATGTTCTGTTTT
>NW_021763396.1:0-751 GCF_005508785.2 Acyrthosiphon pisum
CCGACCTCGGACGTCGAAAACGCGATATTCGCGAAAAAAATCGAACCTCCCGACGCACGTATTTATGCCCGTATATAGCGATACCTACTCGTCGGCGGGACGTCCGCTTTCCGCGACCCCGCTCCGCCACGGGACTCCCCCCGGAGAAAGCGAGGGCGCGCGCCGCCTATAAATTTAGCAGGGAACGCGAATAAGTGGTCGAAGGGGTGGGCGGACGCGTCGAAAAGGGCTAAAACTCAAATCTTTGACAAAAAGTACGAAAAACGCGCGCGACGGCGGCGCTCGGTTTGCACGCGCTCTCGGCCGCGGCGGGCCCGCCGGGAAAAAAGTGCGGCAGCGCGCGGCCTATAAATATAGCGGGGAAGGCGAATAGGGTCCGAACGGGGCCCCCCGAGGCCCCCCGGTTGGGTAAAATTTCTTCGGAATTTGAAAAAAATCGCAAAAAGTGATAAGAGAGAGTGATAACGCGGACCGACGGCCGGGAGGCGGCCCGCCAGCGAGACCGAATTTTCTCATTGGTGGGTTCCCTATGTTATCATTTCTGACGGTCGGGTAACCCTCGAAGGGGTAGCGTTTTATAGTATAAGACTAGATTCCGGCGTTTGTCATCCCGCCTGCGGCGGAAAGACTGTGTGGGCGGTGGTGAATCTTTGTCGTTTCGCCTCGGGCTGGGTTTTTCGATCCGGGCCTGCGGCGGGAACGCGGGGTCGTCGGGTATTGTGTTTGTCGTGTTGGCAGCCCTGGTTAGCGG
>NW_021763397.1:0-1414 GCF_005508785.2 Acyrthosiphon pisum
TAATGAATAATTTCGTAGTATATATATTATATATCTTTACACGTTAAATATTGTTTATTTTTTATTTTTCAAAATGTCATCATTGTATTTTTTGTATTTATTGTAATCTGTATAATAGCTTATTATGATATAATGATTATATCATATATATGTCATTCAACGACATTGCAGCCACCGAATAATCGGATCAGAATCAACCAAAGGCTTTGTCGGATCATTGTAGCGACACACGAGACGAGCAGCTCATGAGAGATACACCCGTAACGTGGAACTCCAAGGAGTCACTGGAACTATGCCATCTGCACGCTAGATCCGTCGTACCCGTAATCAACCATATCTGCAGAACGTAATTCCTGAGAATTTTTACGAATATACAATCTATTGAAAAATATTATAAAAGTTCTTTTATCAATATTATATAGAATATCGAGTTTAAATTCTGTACATTTTATTTTTTATATTGTATATTATAGTATCAAGTATCAAGTATTCAAAAATCAAAATATAATTATTTTATCTTTCAGTTTTTCCTGCAAATATGAAACATTTATTTACAACATGAGTATCTTGATCATATCTATTTTGATCTATTTAATATAGTATATAAAAATACTTGAAAATCAAGTATTCAAGTATTCACGTAATCAAGTAACAAGTATTCAAAAATCAAATATAATAAATAATATAAATATAGGTATAAACTATAAATAGTGTAAATATATAAATTTCATTTAAAATATTATATGCAAAATAATATTTTATAACTATATAATTTTATCATCTTTTACCTTTTATTTTTTAAAATATAAATTGATATTTACTAAATACAATTTAATTGATCATAACATACCAAGTTATACATTTTTAAATTTTAGATAATTGAAAATGTTTATTTACCTAATACAAGTTCATTTGATATTCATCTATTTAGTATGTTTATATTTTATACTTTTATATTTATAATTTGTTTGTCTTTTACAAAATCATATTTTAATTAATCATACTGATGATCTTTTATCGAAATTATATAGAATATCAAATTTAAATTCAATACATTTTATTTTAGATGTTGAGTGAAACGATGAATGTATTGATTTTACAATGATTTGTGTTTTTTTTTAAGACAGTAAAAATTCTTAGATTTTCTTCAACAGTATCTTTTCTGATAGGAGAGTGAATCTAGTTGGTACTTTGAGGAGGTCAAAAGTAAAAATTTCCCAGTAGTTTTCAAAAGCGCCATTAAAAACAAATGAAAAATTAAGGAAAAAGCAGAAATTTTTACGCAAATCTGTTTTTGATAAAATTGATTTTGGGTTTTTGATGCAACTTTTAAACAAATGACCGTAGGTACATGAAATGTTGACTGAATTTTATATTAGCATTTTCTATACACCATAACATTTCCAAATATTTT
>NW_021763398.1:0-862 GCF_005508785.2 Acyrthosiphon pisum
TCGGCGGACCGGTTGTACGAACGCCGCGCGACGCTCGCCATGACGTGCCGTTTAACCAAATGCTCATAACTTATTGAATAATGTGAGTAGAAACGTAAAACCTATACCATTATCCTTAGAATTGAACGTTCTTTCAAATAAAAAAAACTTGTTTTTTGTGTTGTGTGCTCCTTTAATTTTTAATTTTTAGTTTTTCATAATTTCATAATTATGTTTATGGTTTATCTAAATTTATATTTTATATTAATTTTGTTCGTATACAACTTGCATGAAACTGGTGAATGGCTCACGTAGTCACGTCGCAGTAACGTTTTAATATAATAACCTTGCCATTTAAGTTTAATCCCGCTAGAGCCTAGAGGTTCGACATCGACACTCGACGAGGCACTTGCCTATGTTAATACATGGGAGGTGGTATACGGGTGTGCGGCGTAAACACATACAATATTGTGAATGGCGCATGCGCAAAACGCCAGCCAATGCAGTCAAATATACTGCCTCGGGCCGCTGGGTACATTGTATATAGCCCATAGAGTAAAGAATATATAGAGGGGCCATACCGTATACTGTTATGTGTAGTGAAATGAAGCAAGCAAATGGAATACATTTAGAGTTACCATTTTGAGAAAAATAAAATTATTTTGACATTTGGTTGGCACTACTTTAAGTTTTCATATTATAAATTAGTAGTTATCAAAATATAACAACAATAAAAACAATTTAAAATATGATAACTGTGTCTTATCAGTGATTACGTTGAGTAACGCATACAATAGTTTGGTACATAGTTTGATGCTTTTCAATTGGTTACTCTAAACGTTCTCCATCTAAATGCTTCACATACGTATACGTATGGCACCCC
>NW_021763399.1:0-962 GCF_005508785.2 Acyrthosiphon pisum
TTATATTACTATTGTAGTATCGTAGGTGCTAATCACCGAGTTTTTTTGTAAATAGCTCTAAGTGTGAATTATTAATAAGTAATATTACAGTAGTATTATATGTGTAAGGTGCGAATCGCCAGTTTATATTTTGTGATCGCAAATCGCGCGTTTTATTTTTATTATTACGTGCTTGCAAGCATGTATATGTCGCATCCACATAGTGAAACCACTCATTTCATGAACTGGATATCCAGATAGTGAAATTTATCCAGATCGTGAATTTTGACGAAAATACATTATATGGACATCCATTTCATGAAATGGACATTACCTATTCTGTGTACTTTGTGTAATAATTACACAAACATTATTGTTGTAAAACAAAATTGTTATGTTATGTAGCAATAAATAATTATATTATATCATAGTATAGTATAGTATAGTCAATAAATTATATCATATTGCATTATTTTATTTTTCATAAATAATTATAAATAGTTATAATATACTTTTATATATTGTTTTATGAACGAAAATATACCAACTACATCATATTACATTACAAATATTTTTATTTTATTTTTTACGATTGATTATGACATTGACTGTTATAAAGCATACTTTTTAATCTCAATAAAGATAATAATAATTTATCCGTGATCTATATTATACGAGGCTATTAGAGAGATTTCAAATTTAATTTCGGTAATTCCACATCCGATATTCAAAAATTCCGTTGTTCAAAAAATAACATTTAGTGAGTGTTTGTGTATAACACAGTTACTATTGTGCTTGCATTGCTATTGTCCAAAAATATTATAGAGTGACAATGGCCGTGAATTTGTAAATTCAGTCATCAACGAATTGAAAGACCTTTGGTCAGAATGTGTTATCGTACATGGTCGCCCTAGACATAAGCAAAAAATCTTTGCCAATCAAGTAGTGTGCTCGTTTTAAAAATAATAAGCAATGTAACAGTC
>NW_021763400.1:0-1784 GCF_005508785.2 Acyrthosiphon pisum
AGAATTTTGTATTTACAGTTGACACATGTATTAATCTATAATAAATAATTTATTGCACTTCAGTACCTAGTATAACTTTTTCATAGAATACTTTTACTCAAATACTTTACAAGACAGGCGATTGATTCTGTTATTTTCACAGTGGTGTAGCATTTAATCCTGAAAATACAATAACAGTAATAGTAAATAATAAACTATAAATTCAATTATTGTCATTTAAAAATATTTAGTTTATTAAACTATATACACAATACACAAGTTATAAGTTATTAAATAAATGGGCGGAGAGACTATACAATAATAATAAACAAAAACTAAATTATTGTCTCTTTAAAAAGAGTAAGTTTATTAAACCACATCCGAACAGAAGGGGTTTCATTGTGTTTTTTTGAACTGTAATTTATTTTTATATTTATATAAGTAGAAGATATAGATTTTATTAAAATAGTTGTATGGTCGGCTTATGGACTTCTGGTTTCAGTACTATGATTTTTTAATGATTTAAATATATTTGAATTAAATACAAAATGTTTAAGGACATCTGTTTGAACTTGTAATTTATTTACAGCTTTAAAAGTATAATCATATGTTCTTAAAATGTTTTCTGTAATGAAACAAACATCTATGACATCTTCGCTTGGAAAAATAAGTCCACCATGAATGCCTCCCTTATTTTTTAATGTTATCAACGAATTTAAAAAACATTCTTTTTCAGCAGCACACAATACATGTTTGCAAACACCACATTTCAGTACATTGGTCAATTTATGAACTACAAATCCTGAAATATAAACAATGATTCTTTTGAAAAATTACTAAAAGAGTATGAACTGTGACTTCCAATATAATCATGGTCCATTATAAATGCAGAAATATCTTGTTCATTTTCTTCATCAATTGGACCAAAACTGCAACCTGAAGAATTGTTATTTAAAACAGTAACTGGCAGTGGCGCAACCAGGATTTATGCAAGGGGGGGGGGGGGTCCAAAAAAATGTATTTAATTACTTTTTTTCTGTCCTTTTCCTGAGTATATACATACATTTCATTTCTTAATAAACACAATTCGCAGAGTTTACGACCAATAAAAAAAACATACAATTATATTATTTACATTTTAGATTCTGAGTAGAAAGATAAATGTATTAATTTTACAATGATGTGTTTTTTTAAAATTTTAAAATTTTTTTTTGTGTCTGTCATCACCTTTTAAGACGGTAAAAGTGCTTGGATTTTCTTCAACAGTTTCTTTTCTAATAGGAAAGTGAATCTAGTTGGTACTTTGGGGGATCAAAAGTAAAAATTTTCCAGTAGTTTTCAAAAGCGCCGTGAAAAACAAAATAAAAATTATGGAAAAACAGGAATTTTAACGCAAAATCTGTTTTCGAGAAAATTGATTTTGGTTTTTGGTGCAACTCTTAAACAAATTACCGTAGGCACATGACATTTTTACTGAATGTTAATATTTTCATTTTCTATACACCATACAATTTTGAAAATATTTTGACTTATTTTGAGCTCTTTACGGACATATTCAGTTTCCATTTTTATTAGTTTTTTTTCTATAAATATCAATAAAATTTTATTTGTTGGTTAAAAACCTTGAAAATTTAATAGAAGGCTCCTAGTATATTGTTTCAATGGCAGATTAAAAAATTTAAAAGTCTATAGTCACAATTTTTTTTTATAAGCATCGAAAGTTCAATATTGACAAAAATACGTAAATTGACGAAATTTGCAAATTATTTTGAGTTAGAATTCATGAAAAATTTTCCTTTTAAATC
>NW_021763401.1:0-1099 GCF_005508785.2 Acyrthosiphon pisum
TGTAGTTTATTTTTTCATTTATTGAATGATTCAATTTCTTATTTTATTGTATTCTAATGACTGATATTTCAAGAAATTAAGGTTATTATCTACCTATTTGATACATTTTATCAAATTATCAGTTGACAGTTGTTTAATTTAATTTTTCATTCATCACCAATAATTCAAGTTAGTTACCTACCCACCTACTTAATAATTAATTTATATAATGCTTTACATTTGAAAAAATAGTTTTTTAAATTTATATTTTAAGCTAAAAAAAAACCAACATCTAACTTCTACTCTAACTTAAGTTACTATTTTTGCCAAACTAACTTCTATCTAACCAACAAAATTAGAAATTTGGTAAATTTCAGAAACTAACTTATACTTTAACTTGATTACTTTTTATATTAAAGTAACTTAACTTTAACTAGATAGTTGAAAAATATGACTAACTTGCTCGATAGGTACTGAGTAAATTGTTATATTTTTCTTTTATTAATGACGCGGTTACCCCTATAACATATCTGGTTATGATATAGTTATAATATAATATTTTCTATGAATATGCAATATGCAATATAACAACTTACTATTACTATAAATTATTATTTACTAAAATATATTTAATATTTCGGTTTTTTTTTTTTATATAATTAATTTTACAAAATTGAATTTATTTTAAATATGTGGTTTAGGAAAAAATTAACTTAAAGTGCCAATAAAATGAATTAACTCGTTAAGTTACTGAATAACATGGGGGAAAATGTAACTAGTTAAGTTAGAAGTTACTTCTAAAAAAAAAGTAACGCGTTAATTAACTTAGTTAAAAGTAACTTAACTTTTTAACTTAACTTTAACTTATTAATTCGTTAATGCCCAGCCTTGCAAAAAAACACAATCATTATATTATAATCAAAGATACATTTATCGTTTCACTCAGAACCTTAAGAATAAATATTAGGTAATAATTATTTCACTTTGCACTCATTCTATTGCCATTGTCTACTAAAAAAATTAATAGTGTATTTGTGATACGTGAACTACCTAACAGTAATATAACTGTGACTTGAAATTTCTAAATTTCTAAAATAATCTAAATTCTATTAAAATGCTG
>NW_021763402.1:0-920 GCF_005508785.2 Acyrthosiphon pisum
TACACGATAAGTAGTCGAAATAATGCTACGATTTTCAACTTCAGTATCTTGTTCGATCAGAAAGTGAATATCGTTGGTGCATTGGGGAGGTCAAAATTTAAATTTTCCAGTGGTTTTCAAAAGCGCCGGGAAAAACAAAAGAAAAATTAAGGAAAAACGGGAATTTTTACGCAAAATCTGTTTTCGAGAAAATCGATTTTGGTTTTTGGTGTAACTTTAAAAAAAATGACCGTGGATGCATGAAATTTTGACTGAATGTTTACATTTCCATTTTCTATACACGATAAAATTTTCAAAATATTTTGACTTATTTTGAGCTCTTTACGGACATTGTCAGTTTTCATTTTTTTTTAGTTTTTTTTCTAAAAATATCAATAAAATTTTATTTGTTTATCAAAAAAGCTTGAAAATTTAATAGAAGGCTCCTAGTATATTGTTTCAAAGGCAGATGAAAAATATTAAAAATCGTTAGTCACAGTTTTTTTTTATAAGCATTTAAAGTTCAAAAAATGACAAAATATGGAAAAATCACGAAAATTTGCAAATTATTTCGAGTTAGAAATTCATAAAAATTTTTCTTTTTAAATCTAAGATATGAAAATGTAATACAAGATTCCTTATAAGATTATCTACCTTTATCAAACAAAAAATATCTATAAGAAAGTCAAATTAAATTTTTATGATCGTTTGAAATTCAAATTTTTACAACATTGGATATTCACTCGATTTCTCATGTAGCGATTTCCTTATTTTGTTGTAATTCAAAAACAAATAACTGCAGATACATGAAAATTTTACTGAATGTTTATATTAGCATTTCCTATACACCATACAATTTTGAAAATATTTTGACTCTTTTTGAGCTGTTTACGGACATTGTAAGTTTTCAATTTTTTTAGATTTTTTTTTTCTATAAATAT
>NW_021763402.1:3316-4268 GCF_005508785.2 Acyrthosiphon pisum
ATGAGCAATATAATGCCGATAATATTACAATGGATCGTTAAGCCCACAGTCTGAATTAAATTTTTTAAGTCGACAATCATCGAAATAATAATATTTTGGTACTTGGCCGGTAGATGGCGCCACCAGAGCGGGACCCGTCAATAAGAGCTTCATATTCGGGGATTAGTTGCCAGACCTAATAATTTAAGACCGTGTCACAGACCAACAATATTATTATTATTATTAATATCATTCTGGTTCAGTTTGATAATATGAGCCGGCTGCCGCCGCGTCACCGTGTCACCGCGTCTCTATCAGTGTTTAATCTTTTAGATGATTTATTTAAATTGCCACGGGTCATTAAAAACAACTACGTGTAAAATCAGAACAAGAAAAGATAAGGGCCAGTTGTACAGTCAATTTTGGCCGGTTAAACTGTGATTAACTTTAATCACAGACTGTACAACTGACCCTAAGAGTTCCTGTTTCAATGGTGTTCGGACCGACTGATGTGGGTAAATCTCAGAGATTTTAAATAACCTAGATAACTAACTCGCCGTTATCATTGAAGCCACAACATACAGGCCAACTGATAATGCCGCCATTTGCAAAAAGGTCAATATGTCAATATCGTGTAATGAATCATTACTAATGATGTACCTACTGTCAGAGACTGACTTTAAATTTAAGTAATAAATAATTTTAAATCTTTGTGTACTAGTGAAAAGTGAAAACAAAATAATTTAGTTTCGATTTCAATCATGCCAGTTGCCTGTGCAGCTTATGGCTGTAGTAATAGGCGTAAACTTGATGGCGGGTTGTCATTTTTTGGGTGAGTTAGTAATGATATATTATATTAATAATTGTACTAATAAATAAGGAGCGATTAATGGAAAAATTGTGTGATTTTGTTATTTTTTTATTTTTTAATATTTTTTGTTAATTATTAAATATTTATTTTACAGGTTTCCTT
>NW_021763403.1:0-851 GCF_005508785.2 Acyrthosiphon pisum
AAATAAGGGTATGTGAAGTATCAAAAATTAAAAATTCTCATATCTCGCTTGAAAATTAAAATATTAAAAAATCGCCCACGCTAAGACCCAGATTATGTTCTTAACTAAAAGTTTGATAATAGGTCATTTCACCCTATCGCCATCAAAACCAACAGCACACTATTGAGAATAGTGAACAACAATTTGCTATGTCGTGCTTGTGTAAGACGGAGACAACACATACGGGTGTAGCGTCGTCTTAATGTGTTGGCTTTATTTGCATGTCACCGGTCAATACAATAATCATGCCAGATAAGCTTATCGATGAACTGAGCATCCAAAAAAATAGAAAACAGGATTTTGTATTATAACTATTTTTTTTGTTTATAAACACGGGATTGTCGTTAGTATGAATTTATAATAAATGCTATTAGGTACTATAAAATTTGTGTTAATTCTTATTTCACCTTGATCCACACTAAACTCAACAAGTTAGAGGATTTTAAAAATGTATATTATATTCGTATTTATTGAGTGTACCTATTATTATATATTTCATCCCCCCCCTTTCAAAATTCCTAAATACGCCACTGGAAGAAATCACAGAACTTGCTCGGAACCATGAGACAAAAATGACATGACACGTCAATCCAGACGCCTCTCAGCTATTATATGTCAAGTCAGAGGACGTCCGATAATTTAAGGAGCCATTAAAATACTACTTAGTATAACAAATTATTATGACAAGAGTCATTTCATCGGAAATATTTCTCCACGCGTATGTATATTATGATGATTTTTGGTTTTAGATGTATGTACAAACATTTTGAATCATACCTATCATAAAAAAAAATTTCAACATTTTGACGAGA
>NW_021763404.1:0-908 GCF_005508785.2 Acyrthosiphon pisum
TTAATTTGAAAAATTATTTTGTAGTTAAAAATTTATAAAATGTTCAATTTTTGTATCTAAGAATTGAAAATTGAAAACAAGATTCCACGCGTAAGTAATTAATTCTGTTACTAAAAAATCTAAAAAATACATTTACGAAGTTTATTTTTATAGTCATTTTAAGTACAAATTTGGACGAAATTACATATTAAAAACCTGGAATAACTATTTTTGTTATTTTGTTGTGATTGTATATTATTGAAACTTCTAAAGTATACTATTATATTATATCTATGATAGTACCACGGTTTTTTGTTGATGTATAACGCGTTATAAGTACCTAATAGATATTATGATATGATTAATTTGGAATTTATTATAGGTACCTATTATAGGTCAATTTTTTTTTAATACCATAGATAAGTTTATATATGTCTAATACATAGACTGATATACCGTCTCCGCTCAGAATCGTTTTTCTTATACAGTGATATTATATCATTGAATTCAAATTTAATACTATTCATTATACAGTGACCCACTTGTAACCTACTGTACAGCAGAGCGACATCCACTTATCCACCTTTTTTATATTTTGTATTAAATAATTTAAAATTTATTTATTGTCTTGTTTTGTTTTACATCAAGTATATTTTTAAATTTGATGAATTCAAACTCAAATTTTTTTATGGTACTGAAATCACTTTGATTTTTTTCTATTTCGGATTTCTCAGTTAATAATACTTCTAATTCATGACCTAGACGATTGAAATTTTAACTTGCCTTTCGGATTGACCCATTGATTACAGAGTACATTTTTTGTATCTAAAAATATCGAAATAGGTACATTAACTATGGAATATATTTATTCGAATAATGAAATATTTTTCGTTCTAAACATACTTTAAAATTACGGTAAAATGTATCTA
>NW_021763405.1:0-776 GCF_005508785.2 Acyrthosiphon pisum
GTATAAACACTATAAAATACAATTTGTTTTTTTATGTAAAATAAATCGTTCAATAACTCTGATAATTTAATGTACCTACATAAATTCGGAATACGGTTTAAGGTATATATCTTAAATCGTGATTCGGAATCATAGAGTAATGTTCGGAATCAAGGTGTATTGATAAGGTGTCGTCACTTGTTTGAAAACTTGATTGAAAATTTTACTACAGATAGTCGTCACCACCGGGAGCGCTATATGTCCTAAAGAGGCCGAAAAACGAACACTTTAGTACACCAAAACTATAGAAAATTTAAAATATATTATGATTTAAGGAATAAAATTCAAAATTTTTCAATTGCATAATGACTTCTATGATCTAAATTATTTGTATACATGTATTTAAATACTTTCTTTTAATCAAATACAACTTTAATATTATTAAATATAATTAACTAAATTAACTAAATTGTAATTTTTAAATTTCCTGTTACCAAAAAAATATATGAAAAATGTAAGAGTTAATCCACTAAATTATCATACATAATGCTTTCAAAGTGTTATAACTAACAAATAATAATTATTAATTATTAATTAATATATTGATTTTAAATAGAATTCATAATACTGCTAGTTCTAGTATTATACTAGTATTCATATTACCTATGTGTTACCAAAATGCATATATTTTGAATATCTTTTTATAAGCATTTATTACTCAGTTGTACCTATCACCATTGATTTTATAATATATTCATAGTATTTATTGTATATTATAAAATAAATGTTATTACCTA
>NW_021763406.1:0-923 GCF_005508785.2 Acyrthosiphon pisum
TAAGAGAGATGGATATGTGATAAGAAAAGTAGATTAGTGATAAAGATAGTGGATTAGCTAACCGGTGAATTAGTTAACCGGATAGCTGTCAAAGTTTTTTACTGCCATTGAAAACACCAAATCACCAAAATTTAAATATTGCAGACGGTCTAACTAATCATTTAGCCGCCGCGCTATTTTTGGGGTCTAGCAGGTCAGTCACCTCAGTTATCCGAGTTATCCTCAGTTATTTGAGACGGACAGGTCACGGACGGCGTTCATCACTGTCACCGAAAAATCAAAATTAAGTCTAACATTTCTGGCGTCCATGCGTCCACCCTAATTTTTAGGTGTCTAGCAGGTCAGTCACCTCTATTAACCGAGTAGGCATTCCAACTTCGTCGGATAGCGGACAGCGTTCCTTCCTGTCACGGAAAACGCAAATTAAATCATAAATTACGTGTAAAAAAAATTCAAAACATTTCGGGAGTCCATGCAAATAATATAGCCACCGTATGTTATCCGAGTTATCCTCAATTATTTGAGACGAACAGGTCACGGCAACAGGTATGCAATCCGACTGCGTCGAATCGCGGACGACGTTCATAAATGTCACCAAAAAATCAAAATTAAGTCTTAAGTTATGTGAAAAAATAATTCAAAACATTACGGGCGTCCATGCAAATCATATAGCCACCCTATTTTTTAGGTGTCTAGCAGGTCATTCAATTCAGTTATCCGAGTAGGCAATCCGACTTCGTCGGATAGCAGACAATGTTTGACCACGACTGGGTCACGTAATCAGGTATGCAATCCGACTGCGTCGAATCGCGGACAGCGTTCCTTACTGTCACCAAAAACGCAAATTAAGCCATAAATTACGTGTATAAAAAATTTAAAACATTTCGGGAGTCCATGAAAATTATATAGACACCTTATTTTTT
>NW_021763407.1:0-746 GCF_005508785.2 Acyrthosiphon pisum
TTTCATCAATTTACTTTAATAAAAGTACTTGTTCCGGTAATAATAATGTTTCCATTTCCATAATATTAATATAATGTAATATTATATATTAATATAATATTTAATAATATAATATTAATGGCCATTAATATCTAGCATTTTTTTTAATGTAAATATTTATTAGTGTAAACTGTACACTGTCCGGAATAATCATTTTTAGGAATGGAAATTACATCTAAATTGATTTATAGATTTTATCATAATGCTTTTGTAATTTACTTGGATATTTAAAAAAAAAATTTCTGTATTAATTGGATTACAGATATAATCCTTCCAGTTCATCTTTTGCACTCTGCAACCGTTCAAGTTTTAAAAAAACAGTGGTCCCAAACTATAATTTTAAATATAATATTGTTTTTGAATTCTGGGCCTGCACAACAGTACCTACTTATTTTTGTGATTGAGATATATATTCATACAATAGGGACATTTTTAACATCATATTTGGATTAGTCTAATACTTAAAAGTTATTATGATGCATTATGGACTTGTATTCATAGGCGCACATTGGGTGTGAATTTAGGGGGTGCTGGAATAGTTTATGTTACACATGTCCCATGGGGGGGCTTTGTCCCCCACACCCCCCTTAATCCTAATACTATAACTAACTGCATTACATTAGCTTAAGAAATATAGGTATCGAAATTGCCCGTTGTATTACTTTGATAGCATATTAAAAAAATATTGATATCTCAAAAGATAATTT
>NW_021763408.1:0-5831 GCF_005508785.2 Acyrthosiphon pisum
TCTGTTAAACAGAAAATGTGATAAAAATAAAAATATGGATTTTCGTCTCGTCGAATGCGCTTTATGATCGTCGTAGCCGACTATATAATTATTAATACCGTCAACAGTGATTGAAAACCATGCGATTCTTATCAAGTGGTCTTATCGCCCACGTGTCGGGGTGGAAGTGTTTTCAGACCTTTTAATTGAGTAATCCGTACACAAAGGTACAGGTGGTTTTTTCTGGCCTATAGGTCCGAGGGGTGAGATGCACGAATGCATAACAAGTGGGATCGAGCTGCGGTATAATATGTATAATACGCGAAATATAAAAGGGGATTTTTTTTTATACTCATATATATTGTATATACATTTCGAATGAATGCAAATCGCATTTAAATAAAAGTTTGATACGACCGACGATATAACCGTGCAGCTGCATCTCGCGGTCCGGCCAGGGACCCCGAGCCGCCGGACTGCAATACCGCCGTACCACGTTTCAATCAAACATATTATTAATATTATGCATAATAATATGCAAAATATTATATTATAATGTATGCCATTCGTATTTTTTTAGTGTACACCGTACACCCATATAATGTGTACATAGTACACGTGGGGACAGTGACGCGGTTATTTTTCTTCGAGGCGAAAAAGTCACCAAAAACCGACGAATGTGAAACGAACCCGCGGGGACGACGATATCGCAATAATAATTTTGTATAATAATATGCAAACACTTCCCATTATCGTTTTCTGGGACGTATTTTCGTCGGCATTCCGAATCGAAAACGAAATCCTGTTTCCGGAAACCAATGCGAGTTTACAATAGTAATAATAATAATATACGATGTATATAATATACATATATATCGCTCCGACCGACTACGCTCTATTATATTGATTCAGCCGTTCGTCGTCTATATAATAGTGATGAGGGACGCGCTTCGATTGGGGAGCACAAAATATAATATGTACGGCCGACGGCGTATTGTTTATCGTGCGATGGGTCTCTAATAGCACTTGGATTGCAATATTGTATCGCGTGCTAAAACAACTATACGCACACAAAAGGGCTGTTGTCGGGACGCGGTACAGCGTACTATAAAATGTAATAATAAGTGTGTAACGTCAGAACTTTTTCACTCCAGTTCCAGGTGTCCTAATATTTGCTCTGAATATGAGTAAATGCTAGTGTGGCGATATTATTATCTCTCTATATAATGTTTGTGTGTGTGTGTGTGTGTGTGTGTGTTTAGAGTCTGCAATAGACCAAAAGAGCGATGGCATGGAGAGTCATGTTGGGTATATGATATATGATAATATAATATGTGATTTACGCGATTTTATTCGTATCCGTTTGTACGCACGAGGTCGTACGATAGCGGTGCGTATAACTATAGGGCTCCCTTATTAATTTTTGTCGTCATCGAAAATCGAAATCACTTAACGGTGAAGTAAAACTATATCAAAAATGATCGAAAAGCCCGATCACTCCACGCACGGGAACAGATGAACCTAAATAGTACCAATACAGGGCATTTGCTACCAGCTATTCGCTTATGTTAGACGTCGGTAAACATATCGGTAAACGGAAGACAAAACATGTATATGGTAGGTATATTGTCACACTGTATACCGGTATATCATCGGAAACCGTTCGCTCCGAAGACCGACAATAAATAACGTGTTGGAAACGTTTGATTTTAAATAAATAAATCAATCAACCAAAACTAAGATAAAATCCTAGTATTAACTCTAAAACTGTTATCGTAATAAAGTACTATAAACTAAAGAATTTTTTTAAAAATACAGTATAATCATTTTTTTTTATATTTTTCTCTTTATACTGTTAATATATTTTTGGTATATTAATTAAAGATAATATTCTAATAATTACGATTGAAAATGAAAGTATTTTAAATGATTTTCTTTAACAAAAATACACATTTTATAGTTTAAATCGTATAAAAATGCAGGGACGCCATTTCAGTTTTTTTTAAGGTGTGCAAACAATTAAAGAGGCCAATTTTTTCCCACCCCCAGTTTTTAATCGTTAAAAAAACGTTTCTAGTGTTTTCAGTTTTTCATTACAGATTCATTACAGTATCAAAAACATACTTACTTATTAAAAACATATTTTTATAGTTAACGCATTACATTTTACCGTTCATACATTCTGTGTGTATACTGTATAGTGTATAGTAAAGATATTTTTAGATAGAATAGATGCATATAATTATTATTGTGTCTTTTGTCTATCAGTAACCAGGGGCGGACTGGCCCAGGGTGCTATACACCAAGTAGCACCCCGGGCCCCCGTTTGTATTTTTGATCCGGACCCCCGATTACCACAGTCAGTATGCGGTATAATACTGTATTATACAAAATAAAAATAAAATAACATATTTCAACATCTCTGCAAATAAACAACATGTTATTCTTAATTTTTTTTTTTATATTTACTTATAAAACTAAGGGCTCTTTCCTAACTTAGGTATGTTTGAAAAAAAATTACGGGCCCCTAATTAATTTTTCAGCCCGGGCCAAAAATAGCCAGTCCGCCCCTATCAGTAGCCACTTACCATTTACACATATTTGTGTGTGCCAGTGGATAAAGTGATACCGATATCAATTTATCAATTATCAAATTAAAGAACCCAATATTATAATATTATTTATGATTATCAGTGAATAGCTGCGGTGCATGCACAATTAAAGATTAGCAAACTGAAGGCCATCTGGCCATAGTATTAATTAGGCCTAGGCCAATTGTGGACAAAAAAATTACAGGGTGTGCGAGTGCACACTCTGCCCCCCCCCCCCGATATGGCGCCCCTGTAAAAATGTCAATACCAAACCATTTATTTGTTGTATTACAATTTAAAACATTATTTTTTTAGTCGATAGTGTCAATACGATATCGTCATTATTGTAATTCGTAACATTTTGTGTTTGCCTTATTATTTATAATAGGAAAATTAATTGATATTTAAAATTACCTATGTATTCGAATTGTGACATAAAGTCGTACTTTTAATAATTAATAATAATTATAAATTTACAACTGTATATATAGGTACTTACTTAATATATACTAGCACCTTGTATAATTCCACGATTATATTATTTCGTATTCATTACATATAGTTTATAATTCGTTTCACAAATCCATACCCTAAAAAATAAAAACTGATTGTTGAATGGAAAGTCTTAGTTCGAAACAATTAACCCCTAACCCAAAAACGGTGTCGACGAGGAAGGGATGTATGTACAAAATTCGATCGCTTAACAAATGGAATCGTAAAGCGGACATGTCATCGTCCGAATTCATCAATAAAGATCTATATGTATAAAATAATAATAATGTATATAAGAATACATAGAATATACGGTTTCGGCGAAGAATAGTTGCTGGCAGGGTAGTTTAAAAGACCTGAAAGGGTTGCTGGCGGCGAATTGTAATGCTCAAGTGCTCCAACCAGGATTAACCATAACCAATGTTTACGGAACGGATTTAAACACGGACAAAAGTTTTTACGCGATTGTTACAGCTGCTGAACACGCATTTAAAATCCTTTGGTGGCTAGAGGGTTCATATACGCCCGGAAACCGGATATACGCGGCGAAGGGCAGGCTTTCGGTGAAAGTAAAAAAATAAATAAAACAAATGTTAGAAAAATATCAATTTTTCCACGTCATTAATTTAGAAAAACAGTTGTAATTATATAAATATGTATAATTGTTTAATGCACAAAATATAATATATCCAACATGAATACCATATATTATAGTATTATATATTTATTTAGGTACCTATAAAGGTAGTATACCTAATATATACCTAATATATACCTAATATATACCAACGTATATCATAATATAGTATTATTTTATGTAAGTTCTTATAGGTTATTAGGTTATAATATAAATATATATATTATATTCTTTATGATATCAACGATATCGTCAATTAATCGTGCTGAAATAGGGTTGTACCAATGGATTTAAATTTAAAACATACGATTTCATGTTTCACAGTTATTCATACTTATTCATATGACATACCTATCATAATTTTTTATTATAATAGTATCTATATTATTAAGTAAGTTATATTAATTGTTATTACATGACATCATCTACTGCATAAACTTGCGATTGTAAATTTCACCCGGAATTTTTCGATTTGTTATCAGTAAATCGCACTCAGCATTTTTCGGTTTCTAAAATAAGTAAATTCCGTAGGTACCTAACTAAGTAACATCGAATTTGTCGATATAATTATTTTTTAAGCACTGCTGTACATTTATTGTCATAAAAGCCGACTGTTTATATAATTTACCCAACTTTTATTATATTTTAAAAGTTGATAGAAATGCCGAAAAAAATCAGACCATCCACATCTTTGTATTAATCTTTATCCAAAATCCAAATAAATCATTTCGTATTTTAATACCTGTAGATTACTTCTGTAGATTACTTTTTGAATTATTAAAATTGGATATTTCCATTCAAAAGATATTACGAATTTAAAAATGTCAATCTCAACAAAATAATTATGGAAAAAGTACCCGGTGATTTAAAATGTTACAAATCTATTGACACCGTGTGCAACATCGAAGATACAGTGCATTACCCGCAAGAAGTTTTAAATTCCCTCAATCCTGCAATCTAGCCACCCCACGAACTGAAATTAAAAGTAGGTACTCCCATTATGCTATTGAGAAATTTAAGCCCTCCCAGTATGTGAAAAGGGACCAGACTTTTGATAAACGAATTACGAGAGAATAAGCGTAATACACAACAATCATCACCGGTCCCGCGACCTGACAACTCACTCACATTCCGCGAATCCCGATTATATCCACGGATTTGCCTATATATTTTAAAAGGTTACAGTTTCCTGTAAAGATATCGTTTTCCCTTACAATAAATAAATCACAAGCACAAACTTTCACGATGGTTGTCATCGACCTCAAAAAATAGTGCTTTTCTCATGGGCAATTGCTAAAAAAAGCTAAAGATTGGAAAGTAAAAAAGTAAAAACTTTTAAAACTAAATTAAGCCTTAAAATAAAAATGTACAAACAATTTAATTATAGAAATGTAAAAAATAATAATAATTAAATCTATTAATAGCAAAGCATTGTCGGGACAGCTAGTGACTAAAGCCGGGACTCTGTTCAAAATTAAGTCGTACCTCGGGATCCAACTTACGCGCATGGGTGCATGTGGCTTCGTTCCATTCGAAAGGTTCTGGGTAGGAAGCGTCTGACCATCACGGACGAAAAATAGTCATCGACAAGGTACGATCTCATTTTGAACAGAGTACCTATAAGTTAAATTAGTGTAATACTAAGTTCTTTCTAATAGTGTCTACCACCCACTACTCTTGTACCTTTTTTACGACATCCCCCTAATTTAAATCCATAAAAAGCATCACACTCCGCACATAAAACAATATTACCTATTGGATTTTTGAAAAAGTAACAATAAAACTATAAACCTATACTTAAATTGGGAATGAGACTATGATTATAATATTAACTATAATTTTAGTAGGTAAATAAAGTATTTGGACTTTGGTTGCACACAGGTTGAGAAAATAAGAACCACTGATCTAAGGTAATCAAGTTAATTTATATTGAACATTCCGTAAAACAATAATAAATATTTAAATCAAGTTGAGGGCTTTTTGACAGGTTTTGGGCATAATACATAACAAAATAATAGATATAACATGGTAAAATTAATATAATAATATTAAACAAATGAATGATAATATATAACTGTATGTTATAATGTTATAACTTATATTAATAACTGATTATAATAATCAAATAACAA
>NW_021763409.1:0-705 GCF_005508785.2 Acyrthosiphon pisum
ATAAACATCTGTTGCAAATTTCAAGTGCTTACAATAATTATTTTTTGAGTTACAGTAAAATTAAGTTTTCGTTTTTGTCAAAAATTGGTTTTGCGTAAAAATTCGCGTTTTTCCGTTATTTTTTTAAGGTTTTTCCTGCCGCTTTTGAAAAGTATTGGGAAATTTTCACTTTTGACCCCCCAAAGTACCAACTAGATTCACTTTCCTTTCAGAAAAGGTACAACTTTTGAAAATCGAAGCATTTTTACTGCTCCAAAAGTTGTCGTCAGACACAAAAAAAAAAAAAAAAAAAAAAAAAAAAAAAAAAAACCACACATCATTGTAAAATCAATACATTCATCACTTCGTTCAAAATCTAAAATTGAAAACTAACAATGTCCGTAAACAGCTCAAAAAGAGTCAAAATACTTTGAAATTTTTTTCAAGTATAAGAATTGATAAAATAATCATTCAGGGAAATTGTAATGTATCTACAGTCATTCGTATTTTAATTACCTACAACAAAATAAGGAAATCGTTACATGAGAAATCCCAGAATATCAAATGTTGTAAAAATATGAATTTCAAACACTCATAGAAATTTAATTTGACTTTTTTGTAGATATTTTTTTTTTGATAAAGATAAACAAATTTATGAGGAATCTTGCATTACATTTTCAAATCTTAGATTTAAAAATAAATTTTTTTATAAATTTATACTCAAAA
>NW_021763410.1:0-1124 GCF_005508785.2 Acyrthosiphon pisum
CTATTTACGTTTTGTCCATTAATTCTTCACGCAACGATGTTAATAATAATGTGTCGTAGATTAAATTATGAGTATTGAAAATTGAAATTAATAAAAATATAATAATTATTGTCAGTTGACAGATGCCATTAGTTGGTAGAAGAGGCACCTTAAAAAGCAAACATTTATTGGCAACAAAAATATTAAAAATGCAAAAGCTGAGCGCCTTACCTATAGTTATATTAATATTAATATAATATATAAAAAGACTTGTCCTGGGTGATTCATCATCCCCTAGCCGGAACTGCTGAAGCTATGGATATGAAAATTTCAGTAAATGTACTTATTACTATGTATAGGCGCACTAAGAAAGGATTTTACGAAATTCGCATTTTAAAGAGGTGCTCAAACAGGGATCTCGAGATTCACGATGGAAATTCGAAATTTTATTTTTATTTATTTTTTAAATAGTTGCCATTGGTAAATTGGTTACAGTCTACAGTAGAAATTAGTATTTATTTATTATTGGTTTCCATTGATTATTTGGGCAGATCAGGTACAAGCTAGCACCAAATCAAATTATTGAACATTGCAGCAAGTTACATCCAAAAACAGTTGAACAATCATAATTTTTTTAAGTTGCAATTTTTTACTGATAACGGAGTGCACGGGTTCAGCTTGGTATGAATGTTTGTGTGTAGATTAGACTTCTGGAAAGAAGATAGATTAATTTAATAAGGACTAAATTTGGTTTTTTTTATTCATTGGATTTTAGTACGGTTAGGTTAGGATTTTGTATTAATTGATTTATATTAATCCACCGTAGGTGGAATTAAGTAAAAACGATACTGCTGCGAACCAGAATTTTTATTCTGGGCCACGGAAAAGTTAAGATAAGTTTTGAACACCATACACCGATTATTAAATAACGATTTGAATAAAGTTTGAGTCATATAGAGTTGGTACCTACATTTAACGGGCAACGAAGTGCACGGAATCAGCTATTTTTGATAAAAATATATTTCTCATTATTACCACTAGAAACATTTCAATACGTTTTCATTAACCATTTTTTATATTTACTTGCCGATCACTTTAAACGATAAAATTTGAATAAAAAATTATACATATCAATTGTCCGGAGG
>NW_021763411.1:0-1379 GCF_005508785.2 Acyrthosiphon pisum
ATCAAAACAAATTTTAGATTCTGAACCATGAGAAGAACATAATATTGGCTTTACAATAATTTGTTTTTTTTGTGTATGTGATCGTGAGAAATGTAAGCCTATCATAAATATTATATACTCTTCTCAACATTTTATAGCAACCACTATAGTAATAATTAGTATCTTACTAGTTTCTTAAAAATGTAATATTAATTATTATTATAACTTAATTTGTTTACCTCTAATATGAGAATATGAAAAAAGAAATAAGTCAACTTTATAGTAGGTAACATTTTAATATATTAACGGTATTTTTCTATTGTTAGCACTTGAAAAATCGTTTAAAATGTCTTCACTGTTAATATTGTTTGATATGTCTCTCCCAATATGAATGATAGATAAATTTGAAAACCGTTCTTGTATCATAGTAGACCGTAACCATGTTTTGACTTGCCTCATCGCAGAAAATGACCTTTCACAAGTTGCACTACTTATTGGCAAAGTATGTGCAACACCCAGGAGTTTCTATAGATTTGGAAAAGTAGCTTCATTTATGATACTTTTCATTTGCTCTGAATCACC
Source organism: Acyrthosiphon pisum (assembly GCF_005508785.2). Classification (NCBI taxonomy): domain Eukaryota; kingdom Metazoa; phylum Arthropoda; class Insecta; order Hemiptera; family Aphididae; genus Acyrthosiphon; species Acyrthosiphon pisum. Next base: position 562 of record NW_021763411.1, read on the forward strand.
TAATACCTGATCTTGATACACAGTTTGAAAAACATTTTTTGCAACAGTCATTTCCGCCATTAATGTATCAGTATCAATTGGAAACAGATCCTATAATACAGTAGTAAAAGAATATAAATTAAAGCATATAATCATAATATTCATTGTTTAGAGATTTTATTGAAAGATGATGTATTCTTACTTTATAATGGTTAATGAATAATTTGCTTTCTTTAAAATCAAGCAGAAAAAAATTGTCGACGGACTAAGCAAGCTCTAAACTTTGATCAGAAAAACGACGAATAAGATTTTCAATTACAGAATCAAGCTCAGCATAATATTTGATTCGCCAAAATGCTTCATTTGTTACTTGAGCAGAAACTTCTCGTTGGGCACTAATTGTAGAAGTTACATAAAAATTTGACAAACGTGTACTTTCAACTCTTCTTCTTTTCGACCCAAGACCTAAAAATTAGAATGAATATAAATTACTAATCATAACATTGATATTTTTACAATTAGAAAGTAATATAATTTGAAAAAATACAAATTAGTAATTACCAATTGTAGGTTTCTCAATCGAAACTTGATGCTTTTTGGCAAATTCATTTATTTGATTCTAAATAACCAAAAATGTATCATCATTTCGATAATCTTTTAGACTTTGGATTACAGAATGAATTATTTGAGCTGCTTGTCATAGAGAGGCGGTTTTTTCTTGTAATCTATTACTCAGAAAGTTTACAGCAAGTAAAATTTCATACAAAATAAATAGAGGTTAAATATACACAATTTTTAAAATTATTTAATAATGAATAACTTAGGTACCTGTAATATTG
>NW_021763412.1:0-1210 GCF_005508785.2 Acyrthosiphon pisum
GGATTCTGAGTTTGAGTGTCTAGCTATCAGTCATCTCGGGAGAAAGTCGATTCCCGAACGGACAATCCGCTACAGCGAAAAGTGCTCGAAATATAATAAACTGTTGTTAAAGCACAGGGCCTCGAGTTACTCAAGTACTAATGTAATAAAGTAATAATTAAATCAAAAAGTACAGTTGTATATTTAATTTCAATTGTTTAATAAACTATATTGTAAGCATTTTTGTCAAACAGATATTAAAACAATAGGAGCGCAGTTTAAAATATATTTAATCATAGCAAAAGAATAGTTCTTAAGCAGTGATCAAAGTTATACAATTAAACAGTTAATTCAAATGACAAAAGGGAAAACTAATAAGTGAAATAAAAGTGTTGTGTAGAGAGACATGTACACATATATATAATAGTATATATAGTTTAACGTTTAAAGTCTGACTCTATGTCGAGCCATAATCAATGAATGGGTTTAAATAAATAGGTACATAATCACAGTCCATAAGTAGTAGTAATTAACAGTTACACGTTAAATAGTTAAGTAAAAATAAAAGTGTTCTGTTGAGGTGTTAGGTATACGTCATGATCCTCAACAAAAATAATAATCAAATGAACAAATGCCTAAATTTTTAAAAAAATCGCAAAAAATGATAAGAAAGATAATAAAATGATAATAATTATAATTCTTATCAATTAAATAAATGATAAGAGAGCCATTATCATATTTTACCTATAATTTAACAAAAATAATAATCAAATGAACTAAATTTTTAAAAAAATCGCAAAATATGATATAAGAAAGATAAGAAAATGATAAGAAAAAAATAACATGTAAGTTTAACGTTTGAAGTCTGACTCTATGTCGAGCCATTATCATATTTTTACCTATAATTTAACAAAAATAATAAAATCTATATATATAAAAATGAATGTATGTCAGTGTGTCTGTCTGTGTGTCCATGTTACCATGGTTACCAAGGTTGCCATGGTTACCAAGGTTACCAAGATTTCATGGCTATTAAGGTTACCATGTTACCATGGTTACCAAGGTTGCCATGGTTACTAAGGTTACCAAGATTTCATGGCTATTAAGGTTACCATGATCCATGGTTACTATGGTTACCAAGGTTACCATGAGTGTTGTTTATAATTATAGGTCTTTAATGGGCAACGAATTGCACAGGATCAGATATAGTACGGGTGTGTCCATCTACCCA
>NW_021763413.1:0-1342 GCF_005508785.2 Acyrthosiphon pisum
ACGGATAATCCACTTGCGGCGGATCGGATGCATTTGGGAGTGTAAGTCACTCGTATGCAAGTAGCTAGTCAGGTAGGCAATCCGACTACGTCGGATCGCAGACCATTAACCGGGCGTGTATGTCCGGTTCTTGAGTGTGTATGTTGAAATCGGAAATTCGGATTCTGAGTTTGAGAGTCTAGCTATCAGTCTTCTCGGGAGAAAGTCGATTACCGAACGGACATTCCGCTTGCGGCGGATCGGACGCAGTGGGAGTGTAAGTCGCTCGTATGTAAGTAGCTAGTCAGGTAGGCAATCCGACTACGTCGGATCGCAGACCATGCACCGGGCGTGTATGTCCGGTTCTTGAGTGTGTATGTTAAAATCGGAAATTCGGATTCTGAGTTTGAGTGTCTAGCTATCAGTCATTTCGGGTGAAAGTCGATTCCCGAACGGACATACGCCTACAGCGAAAAGTGCTTGAAATGTAATAAAACTTATTTAAGTATACAACTTTATGCTTCGTTAAGTATAAATATTTTTAAGTAAACATACTTTACCCATAAAAGTTTTTAACGAATAAAGTAAGTGGTAACTATTCCAAAATATAAAAATGAATAAACTATATTGTATGCATATTTGTCAAACAGATATTATTTAAAACAATAGGAGCGCAGTTTAAAATATGTTTAGTCATAGCATATAAGAATGGTTCTGAAGCAGTGATCAACAGTTATACAATTAAACAGTTAAGTCAAATGACAAAAGGGAAAACTAATAAGTGAAATAAAAGTGTGGTGTAGAGAGACACGTACACATATATCAAACATTTGTTTGTAAGTGAAAGTAAAACAAAATATTAGTTTAACGCAATCATTAAAAATCATAACATGTAAGTTTAACGTTTAAAGTCTGACTCTATGTCGAGCCATAATCAATGAATAGGTTAAAATAAATAGGTACATTATCACAGTCCATAAGTAGTAATTTAACAGTTACACATTAAATAGTTAAGTAAAAATAAAAGTGTTCTGTTGAGGTATTAGGTATACGTCATGATCCTCAACAAAAATAATAATCAAATGAACAAATACCTACCTAGTTAGTTTAGGTTTGAGCACGTGTAAATCAAGGTAATAGAACGCAATGTGTAAGTGATAGTAAAAAAACAATATTAGTTATTATGTATTATATAGTTATAGTATGTATATTGGTATGTATGTAACTGACATAACATAATACATAAATACACAATACTTAAAGTTCTATTTTGTTTATTAATATTGTACTATTTAGAATCTGTAGCAGTATTTGTATGCTACACTAAATCTATATAAATGACTCACATAAAAACTGAAATTAA
>NW_021763413.1:3584-4476 GCF_005508785.2 Acyrthosiphon pisum
ATAGCATAGCTAATAACTCATAATATTTATACATTTATTTATTATAACATGCATGTACCTACCTACAGGCTACAGACTGTAGTGTTATATCGTGTATATTTATACCAAATCAAATATATAAATACGGCGCGACCGAATGAGCGAAAGGACAAAAGGCAGTAAAATATAAAATAATAAAGCAGCTTATCGAATCAAAAAAAATGACTGTATATAGTAATAACGGCACCGTCAGATCACCAATTTCCGCTGCGGAACTCGACTCATAAATTTGGCGGGGAACGCTAATAAGTCGCGACGGGGCCGTACGAAGTCCGTAGAGGCGGTAATACTCGATTTTGAAAAAAAAAAACGGGGAAAAAAAAATCCAATTCAACACACGGCCGCTGCAAATTAATCCGAATCGCGGCGGCCGGTATTGAAACCACGACACCCGAGACAATCCTACCTACGCCTAACCGACCTGCCTACCTACTGAGTTGAGAAGTGGAGTCAAATCAACGACTCTTAAGCCGTTTCGGCGTCCCGGCGAATTACGAACGCGATTCGCACGTCCGCTTCGGGCGTCGTAGCGGACGATCTCACCGCGTCGGACAGCGGACGACGAATTCCACCGACCTCGGACGTCGAAAACGCGATATTCGCGAAAAAAATCGAACGTCCCGACGCACGTATTTATGCCCGTATATAGCGATACCTACTCGTCGGCGGGACGTCCGCTTTCCGCGACCCCGCTCCGCCACGGGACTCCCCCCGGAGAAAGCGCGGCCGCGCGCCGCCTATAAATTTAGCAGGGAACGCGAATAAGTGGTCGACGGGGAGGGCGGACGCGTCGAAAAGGGCTAAAACTCAAATCTTTGACAAAAAGTACGAAAAACACGCGCGACGGCGGCGC
>NW_021763414.1:0-496 GCF_005508785.2 Acyrthosiphon pisum
AGGTATTATAGGTATAAAATATAAATGTATAATAATATTTATATCCTCCATTGGCAAATTAGGTTTTGATTTTTTGGATATAATGTCAAAATAACTGCTTATTCGCTTCATTGACATATTAAAAATAAAATTCAAATTAATAGGTACTAGGTAGTGGAAATATGAAATTACAACTATTTAGAAAAATACAAATAAACGCATTTCAAAATAAATCACCAACGATCAGATAATGAATGTCTAGTACTGATAAGTGATAGTTGTTATCAGTTATGTTAAGCGTGCCCACGGACTAAGATAGTAAGATATCTTAGTCCGTGAGCGTGCCTGACCGAGACATAGAGTTGATAATATACAATAATATGATAATATATTATCCGTGATTAAAACGAAAAAATATTTTGCTATCAAATCATAAAATTCAAAAATTTGTAGATAGATGTTGTGGGTAAGTGATATACCAAATTTAAAAAAAAACCAAATCCCAAGAGGGGGGGGG
>NW_021763415.1:0-1073 GCF_005508785.2 Acyrthosiphon pisum
GTTGTATTCGACTTGAGTTCAATGATATAATATCATTGTATAAGAATAACGATTCTGGCCAGAGACGGTTTGTCAGTCTAGATATTTTATATTTTGTTATTATTTATTTTATCATGTATGTTGAATTAATATTAAAATATTATAATTTTTTATTCGTTTCTATGGTAAAGCGTTAGAAATTAAAATCCTATTTTTTGTGTTTTTTCGTAATTTTCCGGTGGTTTTTCCTGTGGCATTATATAACTGTTAAAAAAATCGAAAAATGATCTTTTTAAAGTACCATCTTTATCCAATATTCTAAAATATAAGGTATTATATGTTGAAATCGAAACTTTGCTTCTGGAAGAAATTTTGTATTCAGGATGTAAAAAAAAAAAATAAAAAAAAAAAAAAATAAACATCATTGTAAAAACAATAGCTTCCTCGCTCCACTCAGAACCTAAAATACATATATTATTGAACTGCTACATGTCATTAAAAAGACTAAGTAATTATGCAGGTATAAGATTGCAGAATTAAATATAAATTACTACGAAATCCCAAAAGATGCACTGGTAAATTATCTTTTTATTATTTTTCAGTACTTGGACTCATAGTTATCTCAGCTTTAGAAACTGTGTGGTACTGTGACCTAATAAGTGAGGAAGACCACGAAGTAACCATCAAAAGTATGTACAGTAGAACCTCGATAGTCCGGACGAATTTAGACCGAGCATCGTCCGGATTATCGATTTTCCGGATTACCGGAGGTTTTTCAAAATTACCTACTCAAATGACTAAGATTTTATTTTTAAATTCACCATCTTTATATTTATTGCATTTTAAATTACAAGAATAATAATTAAATTAAATTAAAACTAAACTAATGAATTACAAAAAAAAAATGTTTATAATAATATGTATGTAGAACTTAAGACGTATAGTAATCGGTAATTTTTTTCTGAATAATACTTTTAATTTTCATTTCAAAAGCGAATTCTCTTAATTGACGTAACCAACAAAATATCAGTGCTATCCATGTTCTCATCTTCTGCCCATTGCCAATACAGTATTCAGTGCATTCACAGCTTCTG
>NW_021763416.1:0-684 GCF_005508785.2 Acyrthosiphon pisum
GCGCGCTACTTTAGCTGTAGCGATGAACATAGCGTCGCTACAATATATACAATGTAGCGAAATACTATAGCGCGCTAGAAATTAACGGTTAGTGTAGCGAAAATATTCATTATTTTATCGCTACTTCTAACCTATTTCATGATAATTAAAATATTATGATATATGTTTATTTATTTAATTAAGATGACTAGATGCGTGTATTTTTGAATTTTATATGTAAAAAAACAGTATTTTAGATTTTATGTATCATTGAATTCAAATTTAACACTTCCATCACAATGACCTACTAAATGACGAGGTCCACTTGACACTTACACTATACAGCGGAGCATAAGATGTTCTAGATCCATGCTTGTCATAAACTTTTAAAAAAAAATGTTTAGCAGATCAAAATTCTTTGTAATCACTAATCTCCTTGCTGTATGAAATCCTTTCTCCCAGTGACCGGAATCAGTACGAACTACTAATTGGCAATTTTCAATAAAACGTTTATCTGTTTTGAGTTTTGTTACAAAAATACATGAGATGCATTGAATAAACCTGCCTTTCGAAATAACAAGAAAATAGCGGTAGGCATTAACAAATAATGACCAAGTACTCAATTGAATATCTAAATAAATCAAAACATTTTTTTTTTTTTTTAAATGTAGCGAAAAACTAGCGCGCTACATTTAAACAATAGCG
>NW_021763417.1:0-268 GCF_005508785.2 Acyrthosiphon pisum
GTAAATATTAGACAGATAACATAAGAGTTGTGTGTAGTTGTATATTATTATAATATTATAATGTGATATTTTACATGATAAAGTAACTATTTATTTTTTGTGTTATTTTATCATGATATTTGATACAAAATATATTATTATCATGGTGTATTTTGTTTTTGGCGGCAAATATCAACAACCAATGAAATGAGGCGAACTGGATACAATGACCTGCGCAAACTCCGACGGTATTCGGGTTCGTTGCCATCATTTTTATATAATGAACCGG
>NW_021763418.1:0-1043 GCF_005508785.2 Acyrthosiphon pisum
TTTAACAAAAAGCGTTTATTTCGTGAATTTCATGATTTTTGAATAAATCTACAGCAGCAGATGCTGATAGTAGGAGTTAATTACTGATAAAGAGATTTATACACCGCACACGTTACGAATAATTTATTTATTATTGATGAGGAGTGGTTACTGATAAGGTTACGGTTGCGGTATCACTGATAAGGTTACACTTGTGGTACAAGTGTGGTTGCCGGTGGCGTGGAGATGAAGTTGTTGCTGCCGTGATAACAACCGCACTTACCAACATACGTTTGTTGTCTGACTCCGTTGCAGAAGGTTTTAAGGGTCACAGGTAGTAAATGAATTAAACACAGAATTGGTTGTGACGCGTTGCGTCGAGATCGTTTTATTGTACGCCTAACATAATATGCACGTAGGTCGTACGCAGTACGACGATAAGTAGGTAGGTACATACATGAGCGGTCGCGCGGTCGGTCTTGTTGACGGAATCGTGGGTGCTCGATGCACACGCGATCGAGGGAGCGGTCGGGTACGTCGAGGAGACGGGTCGCCGTCGAGACATGGGTCCGTAGGCCAGACGAGTGGAGGTCGTCGCGATGACCGTACGAGGTCGTATCGCTATTCGGCTGGTCGGGAGACATGACGTCGGAAGAGAGCGAATTACTCGGAACGCGTGTGGCTCGGTCGAGGGCTGTGAGCAAAGAGAGCGAAGCCGGCCGGTGGTGCGGCCGCGTCGTGCTTGTCGCGGGACGAGTGGCATGGCGTCGCCAATGGGAGACGCGAGATCGAGTTACAAAAGAATATAAATATAAAAATCACGGAAGTTGTATAAATAAAATAAATAACGAATATAAAATAATTGGTACTGCGCAGCGGATGGTAACGAGTGGAGTGGGAGCAAAGTGGTGATACGTGCACTGAATCACCACACACTTACTGATAAGGTTACACTTACTGATAACAACGTCACACACGTGAACGATAGGCTGCTGAGGGTGTGGTGGTGTGTAGGCGTGCGAGTGTGGTGGCGTGGGGGTGTGGGGGTGTGGGGGTTATGGGGA
>NW_021763419.1:0-1211 GCF_005508785.2 Acyrthosiphon pisum
TTTGTAGTTTTATTTAAATGCTCTTCAGTAATAAATGACAAGTTACTACACAGAGTGACGTGAAGGTGCTTGTTGTGCTCTGGAGTAGACACGTCTGAATACAGGCTGTTTCAGGCTCCCTTTTATATTCGGGTCCCTGCTCCCCCTGCCTATCGGTTCGCTATCTTGTCTCTACCGGATGCGATCCGTGTGACCATCGACACAACCTACGCATTTGCAATATTCCTATCTAATCTGAGTATTCGTTATAATGTGTTGACAGCTAATTAATTATCTGTGTTGTTGTGCAGAAAGTCATCTCTTCTGCGAATTACTAATAGTTTATCAGTTAACACGTCCTGGTCTATAGGTTGCGTACATATACGTATATTCGCATATCTACTTGTGGCATTGGCAATCCCCATATCCTGTCAATAGATACGTGATTTATGTGTTTAGAAAATATGACTCGCGAATAACTACTCGGTTATTTTGACTATATAATTAACCCTTTAACCTTTTGTTGTGTTTGCGTATTTGCAATTTGACTATTGCCAAATTGTTTAAGGAGGTCGTTTACCTAATCGCTTATGCCGAATTTAACTATTTATATATAATGATATTTATGTGTTGTGAGTAAACGGTTACTATCCGTTACACCTGAAAGGAATGGTTGGATCAAATTCTCATATTTCACCTCTAGAATTCAAATATTGGTTTAAAAATTAAACTATTTTAATTCAGAATAGATAGATACTTACCAATATTTTATTTTCAGTTTGCGCTGGTATTTACTAGGTAAACATTCAAATATGATATTCACAGAGCATCACAACACTGAAGATACAACTGAGAGTAACATTCAATTAAATGTTTATCTGGATCTACATTTAAAAAAGCAAACTTCTTAAAAAACATTAATACTTTTAATAATGATATAGTGGATGAACAGCTGGCTAATTTAGAGACGGAATTTGGAGGTACAACAAATATTGAAGTATCAGAAGAAAGTATAGAACTATTGAAAAATTTTGAACAAGAAGTAATACATTATACTCATGCATATATTATATTATTATAGGAATTTATGTATTATCAATGAAGTTTGAGTTTAAATTATTTACAGGTATTAAAAAATAGTTTGAACACTCAACTTACAACATAGAACGTGATTGTATAGAATATGTTACTGGGTCAGTAGCGAGAAAGTTTATTTTGAAATATCCTTACTT
>NW_021763420.1:0-865 GCF_005508785.2 Acyrthosiphon pisum
TCAGCTAGTTTCATATTGTAATAATAATCGTCTTTATTTTTGAACCCAATGTCATAAACAAAATCATATTATATAAAATTATATTAGACGAGAAAGGGTTAGGCAAAATTGGTCAATTTGAGGAGAAATTGCATTTACCTATATATTTTTTTTTGAATTGCTATCGCCCCGCAATGGTTTAAAGTTCTATAATAGCTATATTTTTAGTTAATTCATATTATAAGTAGGTTGCTAAAATAATTTCTTTATTAATTATCTTCAGCATATAGTTTACTTATATAAATTATAATACATAAAAATTAAAAAGCATTTATAAAACTTTTTTGAAATTGATTTGTATTTAATTAAAAAAAGGTGGGCAAGTGGATGTCGCTCTGCTGTACAGTAGAAGTGAGGTTAGAAGTGGGTCACTGTATAATGGACAGTATTAAATTTGAATTCAATGATATAATATCACTGTATAAGAAAAACGATTCTGAGCGGAGACGGTATATCAGTCTATGTCTTAGACATATAATATATACTTATCTATGGTATTAAAAAAAAATTGACCTATAATAGGTACCTATAATAAATTCCAAATTAATCATATCATAATATCTATTAGGTACTTATAAGTTATAACGCGTTATACATCAACAAAAAACCGTGGTAAAATCATAGATATATAATAGTATACTTTAGAAGTTTCAAGTACCCACGAATAATATTATACAATCACAACAAAATAACTAAAAGAGTTATCCTAGGTTTTTAATATGTAATTTCGTCCAAATTTGTACTTAAAATGACTATAAAAATAAACTGTTTAAATGTATATTTTAGATTTTTTGGTAACAGAATTAATTACTTACGTGGAATCTTG
>NW_021763421.1:0-796 GCF_005508785.2 Acyrthosiphon pisum
ACTATTTTTTTCGAAAACCCAAATTATATTGAGTGTATTTTAGTTAATCTGCTTTTTAATCTTGGTAGGTATTCCTTGTACCTATAGTACATTCACTAATTCATAATGAAATAATTTTATAATGAACGATGTACGAAATTAATTCATTATTTTTATGAAAAAAAAAATAATGAATGTTTTTTAGAGCAGTGGCAAAAAATAAGATTACAAAAAATGTCCTATATCACGAATTACATTTTTATAAATGTATCTATAGGTAGATAGAACCGTAGATGTAACAGGAAGACCTGACAAATTTAGACAACTTTGTCTATATCAATATTTTTTAATTTTTTTTTATATATACTTAATTAATTTACAAACGCTTGGGTTATATGTTTGTACCAATAAGTAGTAGGTATAAATATGTGTGTCTTACATAGATTATAACTTTATTTGGGGGAAAGCGGGGTATTACCGTATGTGGGGTAAAACCGTATAATCGAGATTTTATTAATAATTGATATCATGGAGGAAAACTGAACACACTAATTTGAAGCTTTTGTTTGTTTATTTATTGAATATGATAATTCGTGTGTTTAGACATCACATATTGGAAAAACAAATATTTTAAGTATTTTTAATCAATTATTAAAATATTTTCAAATATTTAGCAAATAAAAAATTGTATTAAAAAAAATTGTACAGATATGTTTTTATTATTATTCAATACCTTATTAAGTGTAATTTGCATTTCTAGTTTGGATACATTAATTTATTTTAATAGTTGTGTTGGGGCAAAATCGTATGATTATAC
>NW_021763422.1:0-908 GCF_005508785.2 Acyrthosiphon pisum
TACATATAATATAACATTTTGTTATTACTGTATAGCGTGTTTATGACGGTACGGTAAACGAAAGTTTGTTGACACATCTGGTGCGTCTACTGTCCGAGTAGACGGCGGCGGCGGCGGATACGGCGTGTCGTCCAATAGGATTTTGTTTTGTGTTTACAAAACACGAGTTTCAAGTCGCGTGGCGTCTCAAATAATGAAAAATTACTTCACTTTTCATAACCATCATAACGTAAAATAGGTATATGTAGTTGAAAATAAAAATAAATTCGAGACAAACACGCGTACAACGTATTATCTTAGGTAAATTTACCTGGGGTTAACCCTACAACGTACCTATATAATATATAAAAAAAACTGTTGTATATTTATATTATAGGTATCTTCCACATATAATTTAAATTTTAATCAGTCCATTTACTGGAATTATTTTATAAGATTTAAAAAAAAAAAGATTGGCAAGTGGATGTCGCTCTGCTGTACAGTAGGTTACAAGTGGGTCACTGTATAATGGATGGTATTAAATTTGAATTAAATGATATAATATCATTGTATAAGAAAAACGATTCTGAGCGGAGACGGTTCGTCAGTCTAGGTATAAGACATACTATATTCTTATCTATGGTATTAAAAAAAATTGACCTATAATAAATTCCAAATTAATCATATCAGTATATCACAATATTCATTAGGTACTTATAATGCGTTATACATCAACAACAAACCGTGACACTATCATAGATATATAATAGTATACTTTAGAAGTTTCAAGTACCCACCAGTAATATAGTACAATCACAACAAAATAACTAAAATAGTTATTCTAGGTTTTTTAATATGTAATTTCGTCCAAATTTGAACTTGAAATGACTATAAAAATAAACTGTGCTTATGTATTTGTTAGATTTTTT
>NW_021763423.1:0-648 GCF_005508785.2 Acyrthosiphon pisum
GACATTGTCAGTTTTCATTTTTTTTAGTTTTTTTTCTAACAAATATCAATAAAATTTTATTTGTTGATTAAAAAAGCTTGAAAATTTAATAAAAGGCTCCTAGTATATTGTTTCAAAAGCAGATGAAAAATATTAAAAATCCTTAGTCACAGTTTTTTTTTATAAGCATTTAAAGTTCAAAAATTGACAAAATATGGAAAAATCACGAAAATTAGCAAATTATTTTGAGTTAAGAATTCGTAAAAATTTTTCTTTTTAAATCTAAGATTTTAAAATGTAATACAAGATTCCTTATAAGATTATCTACCTTTATCAAACAAAAAATATCTATAAGAAAGTGAAATTAAATTTTTATGATCGTTTGAAATTCATATTTTTACAACATTGGATATTCACTCGATTTCTCATGTAGCGATTTCCTTATTTTGTTGTAATTCAAAAACGAAAACCTGTAGATACTTGAAAATTTTACTGAATGTTTATATTATCATTTCCTATACACCATACAATTTCGAAAATATTTTGACTCTTCTTGAGCTGTTTATGGACATTTTCAGTTTTCAATTTTTTTAGTTTTTTTTTCTATAAATATCAATAAAGTTTTATCTGTTGGGCCAAAAAGTGTAAAAATTTAATACAAAGCTCCTG
>NW_021763424.1:0-6893 GCF_005508785.2 Acyrthosiphon pisum
TCTCCGAAGTCTTAAATAAAAAAAACCATTCTTGCTAATCAATTCATCAAAGTATGAATATTATGAGGGCACCGGGTAGTCAATGTTGAAAAAATTAAGCCACACTTAAAATCATAAAAGAAAATTGAAGGAGGGTGTTGGTGCCCGCAGGCAAAAGCATTTTAGAAAACAAAAAAAAAATTTGGAAAAAATTATAAAGAAGGGACTCATACTTAAAAAGGCAAACTACAATCTCTAGATCCTTAAACAAAAATATTTTTCTTACTAATCAATTCAACAAAGTATGAATATTATGAGGGCATGAGGTAATCAATGATGAAAAAATTAAGCCACACTTAAAATCATAAAAAGAAATTGAAGGAGGGTGTTGGCGCCCGCAGGCAAAACCATTTTAGAAAACAAAAAAAAAATTTAGAAAAATTATAAAGAAGGGATACTGAAGATATCAAATTACCTTCTCCGAAGTCTTAAATAGAATAAACCATTCTTGCTAATCAATTTATCAAAGAACGATTATTATGAGGGCATGAGGTAATCAATGATGAAGAAATTAAGCCACACTTAAAATCATAAAAAAAAATTGAAGGAGGGTGTTGGCGCCCGCAGGCAAAAGGATTTTAGAAAACAAAAAAAAAAAATTATAAAAAGTTATAAATTAGGGATTCATATTTAAAAAGGCAAACTACAATCTCTAGATCCTTAAACAAAAATAATTTTCTTACTAATCAATTCAATAAAGTATGAATATTATGAGGGCACCGGGTAGTCAATGTTGAAAAAATTAAGCCACACTTAAAATCATAAAAAAAAAATTGAAGGAGGGTGTTGGCGCCCACAGGCAAAAGCATTTTAGAAAACAAATAAAAAATTTAGATAAAATTTTAATGAAGGGACTCATACTTTAAAAGGCAAACTACAATCTCTAGATACTTAAACAAAAATAATTTTCTTACTAATCAATTCAACAAAGAACGATTATTATGAGGGCACCAGGTAATCAATGTTGAAAAAATTAAGCCACACTTAAAATCATAAAAAAAAAATTGAAGTAGGGTGTTGGCGCCCGCAGGCAAAACCATTTTAGAAAACAAAAAAAAAAATTTAGAAAAAATTAGAAAGAAGGAATACTAAAGATATCAAATTACAATCTCCGAAGTCTTAAATAGAAAAAACCATTCTTGCTAATCAATTCATCAAAGAACGATTATTATGAGGGCACAAGGTAATCAATGTTGAAAAAATTAAGCCACACTTAAAATCATAAAAAAAAATTGAAGGAGGGTGTTGGCGCCCGCAGGCAAAAGCATTTTAAAATACAAAAAAAAAATTTGGAAAAAATTATAAAGAAGGGACTCATACTTAAAAAGGCAAACTACAATCTCTAGATCCTTAAACAAAAATAATTTTCTTACTAATCAATTCAACAAAGTATGAATATTATGAGGGCACCAGATAAAAGCATTTTAGAAAACAAAAAAAAAATTTAGATAAAATTATAAAGAAGGGACTCATACTTTAAAAGGCAAACTACAATCTCTAGATACTTAAACAAAAATAATTTTCTTACTAATCAATTCAACAAAGTATGAATATTATGAGGGCACCAGATAAAAGCATTTTAGAAAACAAAAAAAAAATTTAGATAAAATTATAAAGAAGGGACTCATACTTTAAAAGGCAAACTACAATCTTTAGATACTTAAACAAAAATAATTTTCTTACTAATCAATTCAACAAAGAACGATTATTATGAGGGCACCAGGTAATCAATGTTGAAAAAATTAAGCCACACTTAAAATCATAAAAAAAAAATTGAAGGAGGGTGTTGGCGCCCACAGGCAAAAGCATTTTAGAAAACAAATAAAAAATTTAGATAAAATTTTAATGAAGGGACTCATTTTTAAAATTGCAAACTACATACTCTAGATTCTCAAACTGAAGAAACTAAATGCACGGTATTATTCATTTGATATTTTGTGTATGGGAATATTGGCTGATATAAGAGCTTGACATAAATCGTAATTAAAAGTAGATTTTTTTGACGACGTAGTAAGAAAACTTTGACTTTGTTTTAAATGTTTGCGCTCTATACTTAATCTAGATTCTCAAACTGAAGAAACTATCTCTCTACCTAATGTATCAGGGCATTAGGTATTTAATTATGAAATAAATAGCTTGACTTAAAATCTTAAAAAAAAAAATTGAAGAAGGGTGTTGGCGCCCGCAGGCAAAACCATTTTAGAAAACAAAAAAAAAAATTAGAAAAATTATAAAGAAGTGATACTGAAGATATCAAATTACCATCTCCGAAGTCTTAAATAAAAAAAACCATTCTTGCTAATCAATTCATCAAAGTATGAATATTATGAGGGCACCGGGTAGTCAATGTTGAAAAAATTAAGCCACACTTAAAATCATAAAAAAAAACATTGAAGGAGGGTGTTGGCGCCCGCAGGCAAAAGCATTTAAGAAAACAAAAAAAAAATTTAGAAAAATTATAAAGAAGGACTCATACTTAAAAAGGCAAACTACAATCTCTAGATCCTTAAACAAAAATAATTTTCTTACTAATCAATTCAACAAAGTATGATATTATGAGGGCATGACGTAATCAATGATGAAAAATTAAGCCACACTTAAAATCATAAAAGAAAATTGATGATGGTGTTGGCGCCCGCAGGCTAAAGCATTTTAGAATACAAAAAAAAAATTTGGAAAAAATTATAAAGAAGGGACTCATACTTAAAAAGGCAAACTACAATCTCTAGATCCTTAAACAAAAATAATTTTCTTACTAATCAATTCAATAAAGTATGAATATTATGAGGGCACCGGGTAGTCAATGTTGAAAAAATTAAGCCACACTTAAAATCATAAAAGAAAATTGAAGGAGGGTGTTGGCACCCGCAGGCAAAAGGATTTTAGAAAACAAATAAAAAATTTAGATAAAATTTTAATGAAGGGACTCATTTTTAAAATTGCAAACTACATACTCTAGATTCTCAAACTGAAGAAACTAATCTCTCTACCTCATTTATCAGGGCATGAGGTATTCAATTATGAAAAAAATAGCTTGACTTAAAATCTTAAAAAAAAAAATTGAAGGAGGGTGTGGGCGCCCGCAGGCAAAAGCATTTTAGAAAACAAAAAAAAAATTTAGAAAATATTATAAAGAAGGGATACTGAAGATATCAAATTACAATCTCCGAAGTCTTAAATAGAAAAAACTATTCTTGCTAATCAAATCATCAAAGAACGATTATTATGAGGGCACCAAGTGATCAATGTTGAAAAAATTAAGCCATACTTAAAATAATAAAAAAAAAATTGCAGAGTGTGTTGGCGCCCGCAGGCAAAAGCATTTTAGACTACAAAAAAAATTTTATAAAAAATTATAAATTAGGGATTCATATTTAAAATTACACACTACATTCGCTAGATTCTCAAACTGAAGAAACTAATCTCTCTACCTAATTTATCAGGGCATGAGATATTCAATTATGAAAAAAAATATTTAAACTTAAAATCTTAAAAAAAAAAATTGAAGGAGGGTGTGGGCGCCCGCAGGCAAAAGCATTTTAGAAAACAAAAAAAAAATTTAGAAAAAATTAGAAAGAAGGAATACTGAAGATATCAAATTACAATCTCCGAATTCTTAAATAGAAAAAACTATTCTTCCTAATCAATTCATCAAAGTATGAATATTATAAAGGCACCGGGTAGTCAATTTTGAAAAAATTAAGCCACACTTAAAATCATAAAAAAAAATTGAAGGAGGGTGTTGGCGCCCGCAGGCAAAAGCATTTTAAAATACAAAAAAAAAATTTGGAAAAAATTATAAAGAAGGGACTAATACTTTAAAAGGCAAACTACAATCTCTAGATTCTCAAACTGAAGAAACTAATCTCTCTACCTCATTTATCAGGGCATGAGGTATTCAATTATGAAAAAAATAGCTTGACTTAAAATCTTAAAAAAAAAAATTGAAAGAGGGTGTGGGCGCCCGCAGGCAAAAGCATTTTAGAAAACAAAAAAAAATTTAGAAAATATTATAAAGAAGGAATACTAAAGATATCAAATTACAATCTCCGAAGTCTTAAATAGAAAAAACCATTCTTGCTAATCAATTCATCAAAGAACGATTATTATGAGGGCACCAGGTAATTAATGTTGAAAAAATGAAGCCACACTTAAAATCATAAAAAAAAATTGAAGGAGGGTGTTGGCACCCGCACGCAAAAGGATTTTAGAAAACAAAAAAAAAATTTATAAAAAATTATAAATTAGAGATTCATATTTAAAATTGCACACTACATTCGCTAGATTCTCAAACTGAAGAAACTAATCTCTCTACCTAATTTATCAGGGCATGAGGTATTCAATTATGAAAAAAATAGCTTGACTTAAAATCTAAAAAAAAAAATTGAAGGAAGGTGTTGGCGCCCGCAGGCAAAAGCATTTTAAAATACAAAAAAAAAATTTGGAAAAAATTATAAAGAAGGGACTCATACTTAAAAAGGCAAACTACAATCTTTAGATCCTTAAACAAAAATAATTTTCTTACTAATCAATTCAACAAAGTATGAATATTATGAGGGCACCAGATAAAAGCATTTTAGAAAACAAAAAAAAAATTTAGATTAAATTATAAAGAAGGGACTCATACTTTAAAAGGCAAACTACAATCTCTAGATCCTTAAACAAAAATAATTTTCTTACTAATCAATTCAATAAAGTATGAATATTATGAGGGCACCGGGTAGTCAATGTTGAAAAAATTAAGCCACACTTAAAATCATAAAAAAAAAATTGAAGGAGGGTGTTGGCGCCCACAGGCAAAAGCATTTTAGAAAACAAAAAAAAATTTAGAAAATATTATAAAGGAGGGATACTGAAGATATCAAATTACAATCTCCGAAGTCTTAAATAGAAAAAACTATTCTTGCTAATCAATTCATTAAAGAACGATTATTATGAGGGCACCAGGTAATCAATGTTGAAAAAATTAATCACACTTAAAATCTTAAAAAAAAAAAAAATTGAAGAAGGGTGTGGGCGCCCGCAGGCAAAAGCATTTTAGAAAACAAAAAAAAAAATTTAGAAAATATTATAAAGAAGGGATACTGAAGATATCAAATTACAATCTCCGAAGTCTTAAATAGAAAAAACTATTCTTGCTAATCAAATCATCAAAGAACGATTATTATGAGGGCACCAAGTGATCAATGTTGAAAAAATTAAGCCATACTTAAAATAATAAAAAAAAAATTGCAGAGTGTGTTGGCGCCCGCAGGCAAAAGCATTTTAGACTACAAAAAAAATTTTGAAAAATTATAAATTAGGGATTTATATTTAAAATTGCACACTACATTCGCTAGATTCTCAAACTGAAGAAACTAATCTCTCTACCTAATTTATCAGGGCATGAGGTATTCAATTATGAAAAAAAATATTTAGACTTAAAATCTTAAAAAAAAAAATTGAAGGAGGGTGGTGGAGCCCGCAGGCAAAAGCATTTTAGAAAACAAAAAAAAAATTTAGAAAAAATTAGAAAGAAGGAATACTGAAGATATCAAATTACAATCTCCGAATTCTTAAATAGAAAAAACTATTCTTCCTAATCAATTCATCAAAGTATGAATATTATAAAGGCACCGGGTAGTCAATTTTGAAAAAATTAAGCCACACTTAAAATCATAAAAAAAATTGAAGGAGGGTGTTGGCGCCCGCAGGCAAAAGCATTTTAAAATACAAAAAAAAAATTTGGAAAAAATTAAAAAGAAGGGACTAATACTTTAAAAGGCAAACTACAATCTCTAGATTCTCAAACTGAAGAAACTAATCTCTCTACCTCATTTATCAGGGCATGAGGTATTCAATTATGAAAAAAATAGCTTGACTTAAAATCTTAAAAAAAAAAATTGAAAGAGGGTGTGGGCGCCCGCAGGCAAAAGCATTTTAGAAAACAAAAAAAAATTTAGAAAATATTATAAAGAAGGAATACTAAAGATATCAAATTACAATCTCCGAAGTCTTAAATAGAAAAAACCATTCTTGCTAATCAATTCATCAAAGAACGATTATTATGAGGGCACCAGGTAATTAATGTTGAAAAAATTAAGCCACACTTAAAATCATAAAAAAAAATTGAAGGAGGGTGTGGCACCCGCACGCAAAAGGATTTTAGAAAACAAAAAAAAAATTTTGAAAAATTATAAATTAGGGATTTATATTTAAAATTGCACACTACATTCGCTAGATTCTCAAACTGAAGAAACTAATCTCTCTACCTAATTTATCAGGGCATGAGGTATTCAATTATGAAAAAAAATATTTAGACTTAAAATCTTAAAAAAAAAAATTGAAGGAGGGTGGTGGAGCCCGCAGGCAAAAGCATTTTAGAAAACAAAAAAAAAAATTTGAAAAAATTATAAAGAAGGGATTCATATTTAAAATTGCAAACTACATACATACATGCATTTTAGAAATAAAAATAAAAAAATAGAAAAATTTATAATGTATAGGGACTCATATTTAAAAAAGAAAACTATAATTTCCAGCTTCTTAAACAGAAAAAATTGACGAACTGGAGACTGCAGTCTAAAACCTCCAAGATTTTAAATTATATAGTCAGTACATAGGTAGGTACTTAGTGTACTCCCATGTACACAATCTGGTTAATGTTAAATAACATTAATACAAAAAATCTAATATATTTGAATTTTAATCAAAAAAAAAAAATAAAATTTACAAGAAATTCCTGGATGAAATAATAATACTAAACAAGAGAATACGCTGGAAGCTAAATACCGTAGTACATTATAACTATAATCCAAAAACTAGGTATTGCTTACATTAAAATAAACCAACAGTTATTATGATCAGAGGTGTAA
>NW_021763425.1:0-848 GCF_005508785.2 Acyrthosiphon pisum
CAAAGAAAAAAAAGTTGGTACATATCTATTTTTTTTTAAATACCTACGATGCATATATATATATATATTGTTTAGACGACGACGTCGTCACTAACTGTAATCACGGTTTGATAGGGCTTCCGAGTTCCGATAGTCGCCGTAAAACATCTCTCGCTCGCAACTCTCTGTACCGCGTAGTGTGTGCCGCGAACGACGGACGCGACCAAGTCCGCGATCACAAACACTACCGCGATCGAATACCGAATATACCGAATACCGACCTAATAGTAGATCCGTTTTTTTACCGTGGCACCGAGTACTAGATTTTTGTGTAGTGCGTTACCGACACCGTCACCCCCTGGAACACTTCACCGTCTTGTTCAACAACCCCGTTCAGCGTCCAAAACCAGCAGGCGCCACCACGGTTATTATACACCAATTGTTTTTATACATATATATATTTTCCTATGTTTGTTTTGTCTTATTAGTTTTAGCATCAATTTTGTGTTAGATATTTATTATTATTTCCACTTTCTGGCCAGCACTATTTTTGTGCCCCCATACCATTTACGTTACTGATTTGTTAATAGTAGTTCGTAGATTCATATCACGGCAAACTTAAGTACTGGTAGTTATTTTATTTCGTTAAAACCTATAGAGAACATTTATACAGTCCACTTATACCAAACACCCAAACATATATCCTAAAAATAGAAGTAGGTGCCATAAGTATAACTACATACAATTTGGTATTGTAGAATTGTAGTCCACCTACCAAATCTGTATATATATATAGGTACGGTGTACGACAGCATAATGGTGACCGTCAACGACAATCGTGATTTAATGCAAACATTCTACTTCGATGA
>NW_021763426.1:0-809 GCF_005508785.2 Acyrthosiphon pisum
TGCTCTGCCATCTCCCTGTATACTGCTCTCCTGCACTAGACGGTCGCAACGTAAGTTCTAACCCTCGGAGTCGTTGGAAAGGTGATCAGTCCTCCAACTGTGGTCCTAGATGGATTACCTCCGTGGAAATCCGTGAAGTCAAAAGAAAAAATTTTTTCAAAATTTCAAAAAAAAAAATGTTTTCAAAGTTTTTCGAAGTTGAAAGTTTTCCTTGACTTTGGACTTCCTGCTGGTATGGGTCCGTTTCCGACTGCGCCAAATGTGTTGCGTGCACCCGACTTACAGGAGATGGTGACAGGATGGGATGATGGTAGTAGCGTCAAAATGATCAACAGAGTGTGGTTGATGTATTATTTATTTAAAATTGTAAAATATAGTAAACAAGTTGAATTTAAACACTATTAGATTATTCAAATTGACGAAGAAAAACCAGTGTCTTAGAAAATAAGCGATTGCTCGAATATTCTCCAAGTCCGTAATACGTCGTCAACGAAAATAATCTAAGTCGTAATACAAAAATATGATAATCAATAACGAAGAGATACAGGGATGTGTACGTACGGTTGGTGAAATCACGTCTGAATACTGGTCACTCCCAGGGCTCCTATATAGTCCTATCTCCTCTCTTACCAGATCCCTGGCGGACTACGTCGTTGGTTCTCACAGTCCAGGGGGCCTTCTACAAGATGTGCCTTTGGTCGGTGCGGGGTGTCGTAAAATGACCAAGTATACCCGCAGCCGTCTTGTCATAGTGCCAATATCTGATTCGTAGAATCTACTGCGTTCCGAGGAGGTCTCACAGATATCTT
>NW_021763427.1:0-782 GCF_005508785.2 Acyrthosiphon pisum
ATCAAATGTTGTAAAATATGAATTTCAAACGCTCATAAAAATTTAATTTGAGTTTCTTATAGACATTTTTTTTTTTTGATAAAGGTAGATTATCCTATAAGGAATCTTGTATTACATTTTAAAATCTTAGTTCTAAAAAGAAAAATTTTTACGAATTATTAACTCAAAATAATTTGCTAATTTTCGTGATTTTTACATATTTTGTCAATTTTTGAGTTTTAAATGCTAATAAAAAAAAACTGTGACTAAGGATTTTTAATATTTTTCAAATGTCATTGTAACAATATAGTAGGAGAATTGTATTAAATTTTCAAGTATTTTTTTTCAACAAATAAAGTTTTATTGACATTCATAAAAAAAAAAACTAATTAAATTGGAAACTGAAATTGTCCGTAAACAGCTCAAAACAAATCAAAATATTTTGAAAATGTTATCATGTATAGAAAATGGAAATTTTAACAACCAGTGAAAATTTCATGTATCTACAGTCATTCGTTTTAAAGTTACACCAAAAACCAAAATCAATTTTCTCGAAAACAGATTTTGCGTAAAAATTCCCGTTTTTCCTTAATTTTTCTTTTGTTTTTCACGGCGCTTTTGAAAACTATTGGAAAATGTTACTTTTGACTACCCAAAGTACCAACTAGATTCACTTTCCTATCAGAAAAGGTACTGTTGAAGAAAATTCAAGCACTTTTACTGTCCTAAAAGGTGATGACAGACACAAAAAAAAAAATTAAAAAAAAAAAAACACACATCATTGTAAAATCAATACATTCATC
>NW_021763428.1:0-977 GCF_005508785.2 Acyrthosiphon pisum
TGGACAGTATTAAATTTGAATCCAATGATATAATATCACTGTATAAGAAAAACGATTCTGAGCGGAGACGGTATATCAGTCTATGTATTAGACATATATATACTTATCTATGGTATTAAAAAAAAATTGACCTATAATAGGTACCTATAATAAATTCCAAATTAATCATATCATAATATCTATTAGGTACTTATAAGTTATAACGCGTTATACATCAACAAAAAACCGTGGTAAAATCATAGATATATAATAGTATACTTTAGAAGTTTCAAGTACCCACGAATAATATTATACAATCACAACAAAATAACTAAAATAGTTATCCTAGGTTTTTAATATGTAATTTCGTCCAAATTTGTACTTAAAATGACTATAAAAATAAACTGTGTAAATGTATTTTTTAGATTTTTTGGTAACAGAATTAATTAATTACGTGGAATCTTGTTTTAAATTTTTAATTCTTAGATACAAAAATTGAACATTTTATAAATTTTTAACTACAAAATAATTTTTCAAATTAAGATTTGATAAATTTCGTCAAAATTTGATCTTTAAATGCTTATAAAAAAAAATTGTGCCTATGTATTTTTAATATTTTTCAACTGATATTGTAACAATATATCAGGAGCTTTGTATTAAATTTATACACTTTTTGGCCCAACAGATAAAACTTTATTGATATTTATAGAAAAAAAAACTAAAAAAATTTAAAACTGAAAATGTCCGTAAACAGCTCAAAAAGAGTCAAAATATTTTCAAAATTGTATGGTGTATAGGAAATGCTTATATAAACATTCAATAAAAATGTCATGTATCTGCAGTTATTCGTTTTTTAATTAGAACAAAATAAAGGAAATCGCTACATGAGAATCGAGTGAATATCCAATGTTGTAAAAATTTGAATTTCAAACGATCATAAAAATTTAATTTGACTTCCTCATAGATATTTTTTATTTGATAACGGTAGACAATTTTAT
>NW_021763429.1:0-729 GCF_005508785.2 Acyrthosiphon pisum
CTGCGGCGGATCGGATGCAGTGGGAGTGTAAGTCGCTCGTATGCAAGTAGCTAGTCAGGTAGGCAATCCGACTACGTCGGATCGCAGACCATGCACCGGGCGTGTATGTCCGGTTCTTGAATGTGTATGTTGAAATCGGAAATTCGGATTCTGAGTTTGAGTGTCTAGCTATCAGTCATTTCGGGTGAAAGTCGATTCCCGAACGAACAATACGCCTACAGCGAAAAGTGCTCGAAATTTAATAAAACTTATTTAAGTATACAACTTTATGCTTCGTTAAGTATAAATATTTTTAAGTAAACATACTTTACTCATAATATTTTTTAACGAATAAAGTAAGTGGTAACTATTCCAAAATATAAAAATGATTAATAACTTGAACTGTTGTTAAAGCACAGGGCTTTGAGTTACTTAAGTACTAATGTAATAAAGTAATAACTAAATAAAAAAGTACAGTTGTATATTTAATGTCAATTGTTTAATAAACTATATTGTAAGCATATTTGTCAAAAAGATATTAGTTAAAACAATAGGAGCGCAGTTTAAAATATGTTTAGTCATAGCAAAAGAATGGTTCTGAAGCAGTGATAAACAGTTATACAAAATTAAACAGTTAAGTCAAATGACAAAAGGGAAAACTAATAAGTGAAATAAAAGTGTTGTGTAGAGAGACATGTACACATATATCAAACTTTTGTTTGTAAGTGAAAGTAAAACAAATATTAGTTT
>NW_021763430.1:0-1287 GCF_005508785.2 Acyrthosiphon pisum
TAGGTACATACTATTAATTCTTCGATATGTATCTTGCGTTAGTATATTGTTATACTATCGTAATTAAATATGACATTGAAGGCATTAACAAATTGATAAATAATTAAACTATAGGTGAATAACATTCTCAAATTTTAAATAATGATGGTAATGAATAAAAATATAATTTTAACAAGAAAAATAAAGTACCTTTTAAGTGTAAGTAGATAAATATACCAAATTATCGAAATTACATCTTATGATGTCAGTTTAAAACGAATGCAAATATTTCCAAACAATAACAAGTAATTAACAAAAATTCAAGCGCACTAACTACCATGACTTATAAAAACAACTAGATTGAAATAATGAATTAATTCATGATATGTATTTTAATATAATTTAACTTTTAAGTTTTAAGTGTTTTAACTGTCATAAAAAAATTATGAAGTAAAGTGACAAGTGTTATCAATTATCAGGTTATCAAATATTAACCACATGTTAGAAACATTTCGGTAAACATCACGGTTCTATGGTTATAGATATCAATAACCGTGATCATCATTGATAAAAAAAAATTGATAGTACAAAACACGAACTACTACATGTAGTAGTTCGTGGTACAAAACACTATTAGCACGGTCTTTGATTATATTTATTATTATCTAAAATTCTAAGCACCCATCCTCATCGATTCTCAGATAAGAAATGCAATTAGGACATCATAATAAATAAAAATAATCTGTTATATTGGTTATAATATCAAACAGTATACGGATATACGTTTTGTTTTGTACTGACTACTGTATACTGTAATAAATTGATAATTCGATACCTAGATTATTAAGGTCGTACAACAGAAGCACTTTTATTATTACTGTTGATATTTTATAAATTAACACAAATATTAAGTTGTCCATAGCTCCTTCAATTTTTAACACATTAATGTAAACGACCCGTCAAAATTCATAGAAAATTAAACTGCACAAAAATCATATTTCAAAAATATAGGTTCCCATTTGAATTTTAAAAGTTGACCCTCGAACCCCCCAATCCTAATTAATAAAAAAAATATTTAATATCAAATTAATTTTGATTATATGATTCAAAAAGGTTTTCACATAGGTCATTTTTCCCTAATTTAAATATATAATGGTGAAATATGCTGTCACATGAAATTTGGAACACCCTGTATAGGCACAATTATTATTTTTAAATTCGCAAAATGTACAGGAAATAGAACTAGCAATGTAATAAAATAAAATATCCTATGCAGACAAATTCAAAATCTTTTTTCTTCGTGTAAAA
>NW_021763431.1:0-1437 GCF_005508785.2 Acyrthosiphon pisum
CTTATAATTATTATTTAATAATAATTTTTTGGTCGAAAAGGGAATCGACCTTTTTCAAAATTTGGTCGAAAAGTGAATCGGCCGAAAAGGGAAGGGTACGTTTTTGGTCGAAAAGTGTCTCGCCCGTTGTATTGTACTATTGTAACGTATTATATTATAATATAATATCAGCTATAGGTAGTAGCGGCGTGTTAAAATTCGTGAATATTATATGATCCCCAAACACCGTTACAAATTGAGGATTCCTTACAAGTCTTTTGACACACTGTATATCGTTTATAATTTTATATATATAATGTATATAATATCGTTTCTTCGCAGCTGATTGCAATTACTTACTATATAACATGTATATGTACCTAAACGCAAGTACACACGTATTATCCAGGTGCGTATCGCCGGGACGGCACGTGCTGCAACTTCCCCCCTTTTTTTAGTCCCTATACACCTGGCTGTACGCGTGTATATCCGCGGTGTTTACTTCTGTGCGCGCGGTGTGTAATGTGAATGCACTATATATATATTATAATACATCCTATCAGTAATCGGTGACATCCTTGAATTTATAATACAAACCCTCATTGCCCGCATGACCATCCTCCACCCCAAAAAATATAGACTAGTTGTAGGCGTCTATTGCTCGGTATATATTTATGTATAGACGTGTAAATGTTTCGCTATGGTGTGGACAATATATATGATGTGTGTGTGTGTGTGTGTGTGTGTGTGGTATATAAATGAAGCGGCGGCTCCGATTCTGAGGAAAAAAAATAATATCCCTATCGCGATGTCGCAGGGACTAGTTTTTTTTTTATCACGGTTCTCCATCAGTATTTTTTCGTGTGCGCGCGGTCTAATTAACCCAGGAAATCGTTTATACAAGCCGCTGGGCGCCGGGGTGTGTTTTTCAGTAAGTTTATACCTTTTATTCCCGGCTAATTGCTGTATATACCAACATCATCCCACGTGCAGGTGTGTTGACCATTTGGCACTCACGGGCAGATGCGGATGCCAAAAAAAAAAAAAACAATCCTACAGGTGTATAATACGTATATTATTATTATTTTGATACAGATATTGTGTGATATATATATATATTTTAGAACTTATATAATATGTAATATTAAAATAAAGGTAGTAGGTTTGATACACGTAATTTTACCTTCCGGAGGGCGAGGTAGATTGAAAAAAATGTAAACATGAAATTATTTCGACGACGTTTTCGCACATTATATAGATCCGTTCCGTGATATTTATTACCCAGATATTTATTTGGTTAATTGATGGGTATGTGTGGAATTTTACTTTGAAATATATACCAATTTTATGTCTATAACTCACTGCAGATGAATCTCTGGATCTCGAAATATAGCTGCATAATATCCCTATACGACGGGATGTTCTATTTTATATACGTATAATTATGCATATGTGTGC
>NW_021763432.1:0-579 GCF_005508785.2 Acyrthosiphon pisum
CTTATAGATGAAATCAGGTTTAATTCAACACTCAACCTGCAAAATCTTTAAAATAAAAAAATCCAATGAAATCCGACTGTTCTACAAGGCGTGAGAGTTTTTCACCGGCTCCGACGTCCTTAACAGAAAAATCTAATAATTAATATGCAATTACGAGTAGGTAGGTGCCATCAGTGCTCGACTTGGGGGGGGACGCAGGGGGACGGAGTACCCCAACTAATTTTTCAGAAATTTTAGCGTACCCCTACTCTCATTTTGAAGAGGCACGCACGGGACGCTGCATCATTCTGCATTTTTATCAAAATGCACGTGATCAAATCATAATTTTTCTTACCATAGATTTAATAATTATTTATATATTTTGTATTATTATTTAATCAATTACCTTTAAAATATTATTATTTAAGATAATAAAGAACAAACCTATGATAAATTATGGAACTATTTAAATAAATAGGTAGTTAAAATGAATTGTTTTTATTTAGTTACTTTTGAGTTTGTTATTATATTTTATAAGTTGTAACAAAAATATACAGTATATTTTTATGTGATTTTTAGAGTGGGTATAGGGGGGGTGTG
>NW_021763433.1:0-2296 GCF_005508785.2 Acyrthosiphon pisum
ATCCTGTGTCACCGTGCATGCAAAACGGAAACTGCACAAAGCGTTTTCCGCGTCCGTTTGTGACTGACACAATCAGTAGAATCGACGGATATCCATTGTATCGACGCCGTTCTCCAGATGACAACGGCAGATCAATCATTATGAAAGTCAAAGGAAAAGATGTCGTCGTCGATAATCGCTAGATCGTTCCATATCGTCCACTTTTGTCGAAAACGTTCTCAACTCACTGCAATGTTGAGTATTGCAACTCCATAAAATCTATCAAATATGTTTGCAAATATTAAAACAAAGAGAGTGACATGGCTGTGTTTAGCATTGCTGATCCAAATGCAAACGATGAGGTGATGAAATTTCAACTTAGACGTTACGTGATTTGTAATGAGGCAATTTGGCGGCCGTTTTCATTTACAATTTATAAACGTCACCCGACTGTTGTACATTTGGCAGTTCACCTAGAGAACGGCCAGTGTGTATACTTTACGGAAGCGAACGCAGCGCAAAGAGCAGAACGACCACCAGCGACACCATTGACAAATTTTTTCTCGACATGCGAAAGCGATCCTTTCACGAGGACTTTACTATATTCGGAAATGCCACGCTATTATACATGGAATGCTGCATCAAAGAAGTTTCAACGCAGAAAGAAAGGTGATGCTGTTGCTGGCTTCGCTGATGTCTATTCGTCTGATGCCCTCGGACGAATATACACAGTTCATCCACGCCAAGACGAATGCTTCTATCTTTGCTTACTTTTGGTGAACGTTAGGGGCCCGACATCCTTCAATTCCCTGCGTACTGTGGATGGTGTACTGTGTGCCACTTTTCGGGAAGCTTGCCAATGCTTGAATTTGCTCGAAAACGATTCACATTGGGACTTAACACTCGCCGATGCAACCGTTTCTGCGCAAGCAAATCAAATTCGTACGTTGTTTGCGATCATCTTAGCCACATGTCATCCATCAAACCCGAATGCATTGTGGGAGAAATACAAGGACGAGATGGTTGATGACATTTTGCACAGAGTTCAAACGACAAATTTTAATTTTGATCTTGAAAGTAACGACGAGATGCGCAACGAAGCATTAGTTCTGATCGAAGACATGTGCGCGCTCATGTGCGGCAGTCTGTTGTCAACATTGGGAATGCCAGCGCCAAATCGTTCGACGCACGCTGCATTCAATTTTGAATTACAGCGGGAGAAAAACTATGACCGAGATGAGCAGGCTGAAAGAGTCAGAAAAAATGTGCCGCTGTTGAATGCCGAGCAGAAGAATGTATACGATTCGCTGATGAAGGTTGTTGATGATGGAACGGGAGGCATTTACTTTCTCGATACTCCTGGAGCGACAGGAAAAACGTTTGTCATTGCGTTGATTCTGGCAACAATTCGGTCAAGATCTCAAATTGCGTTGGCTGTCGCATCCTCTGGCATTGCTGTCACATTGTTGGAAGGCGGTCGAACTGCAAATTCCGCTTTGAAGCTGCCAATGAATCTTCTCACGGTTGACAAGCCTACTTGCTCAACGGCCAAGAATTCAGCGACAGCAAAATTGATGCGAGAATGAAAAATCATCATTTGGGATGAATGCACGATGGCACATAAACTAGCTTTGGAGGCAGTTGACCGAACGATGGAGGATTTACGAGGTGATTCGAGACGATTTGGTTGGGCAATGATATTGCTCTCTGGAGATTTCCGTCCAACACTTCCCGTCATTCCGAATCCATTCCTGCCGATGAAATTAATGCATGCCTGAAATCGTCGTTTTTGTGGCGGCATGTCAAGAAGTTGAAATTGACCACGAACATGAGAGTTGCATTGCAAAACGACCCATCGGCTGCTGAATTCTCGAGACAACTGCTGGCGCTTGGTAATGGACACATTCCGATTGATGTTTTGACTGGATTAATATCGTTTCCGGCAAATTTTTGTGAGTTCACATCGTCAAAGGAGGAACTCATTACAAAAGTGTTCCCAAGCATTGAGGTCAATTATAACAATCTTGATTGGATGAGTGAACGGGCAATACTAGCAGCGAAGAATAAAGATGTTGATAGCTTGAATTTTACCATTCGGAGTAAAATTTCTGGAGGATTGCGTTAGTACAAATACGTTGACAGCACGACAGACGAAAACGAAGCGGTCAACTATCCGACAGAATTTGACTCGCTTGATGTGCCAGAAACTCCGCCGCATAATTTACAGGTAAAAGTGGGATCGATCATTATTATGTTGCGGAATCTAAATCCTCCTAAATTGTGCAATGGTACACGATTGTCTATCAAGAAACTGATG
>NW_021763434.1:0-964 GCF_005508785.2 Acyrthosiphon pisum
TTGAAGACAGACTGATTGAATGCCGACTCTTGCGGAGCCTATAGTATCCGTTTCACATTCACGTGTGTAGATATTTTTAATATTTTACGATTTACATTTATTTCGTGAATTTCAATAAAATCGTAATAATCTACACTGTATTCGACGTCGTCGTCAGTCGTCAATGTAGTTACATTTGAAAAATACCTACACCGTAGTAAAAATGTTGCTACACAGTAGATATTTCTGATATTTAACAAAAAGCGTTTATTTCGTGAATTTTGACATTTTTAAAAACACCTACACCGTAGTAACTACAGTGATATGCAGTATATATTTCTGATATTTAACAAAAAGCGTTTATTTCGTGAATTTTGACATTTTTAAAAAAACCTACACCGTAGTAACAATAGTGATATGCAGTATATATTTCTGATATTTAACAAAAAGCGTTTATTTCGTGAATTTTGACATTTTTGACATTTTTAAAAAAACCTACACCGTAGTAACAATAGTGATATGCAGTATATATTTCTGATATTTAACAAAAAGCGTTTATTTCGTGAATTTTGACATTTTTGACATTTTTAAAAAAACCTACACCGTAGTAACAATAGTGATATGCAGTATATATTTCTGATATTTAACAAAAAGCGTTTATTTCGTGAATTTTGACATTTTTGACATTTTTAAAAAAACCTACACCGTAGTAACAATAGTGATATGCAGTATATATTTCTGATATTTAACAAAAAGCGTTTATTTCGTGAATTTTGACATTTTTTAATAAATCTACAGCAGCAGATGCTGATAGTAGGAGTTAATTACTGATAAAGAGATTTATACACCGCACACGTTACGAATAATTTATTTATTATTGATGAGGAGTGGTTACTGATAAGGTTACGGTTGCGGTATCACTGATAAGGTTACACTTACTGATAAGGTTACACTTACTGATAACAACGTCACACACGTGAAACGA
>NW_021763436.1:0-1561 GCF_005508785.2 Acyrthosiphon pisum
TAAGGATCTGTATTACATTTTAAAATCTTAGATTTAAAAAGAAAAGTTTTTATGAATTTATAACTCGAAATAATTTGCAAATTTTCGTGATTTTTTCCATATTTTGTCATTTTTTGAACTTTAAATGCTTAAAAAAAAAAACTGTGACTAACGATTTTTAATATTTTTCATCTGCCTTTGAAACAATATACTAGGAGCCGTCTATTAAATTTTCAAGCTTTTTTATCCAACAAATAAAATTTTATTGATATTTTTAGAAAAAAAACTAAAAAAAAATGGAAAATAAAAATGTCCGTAAAGAGCTCAAAATACATCAAAATATTTTGAAAATGTTATGGTGTATAGAAGATGCTAAGATAAACATTCAGTCAAAATTTCATGTATCTACGGTAATTTTTTTTAAAGTTACACCAAAAACCAAATTCAATTTTGTGAAAAATCGATTTTGCGTAAAAATTCCCGTTTTTCCTTAATTTTTCTTTTGTTTTTCCCGGCGCTTTTGAAAACCACTGGGAAATTTAAATTTTGACCTCCCCAATGCACCAACGATATTCACTTTCTGATCGAACAAGATACTGAAGTTGAAAATCGTAGCATTATTTCGACTACTTATCGTGTACACAGACACAAAAAAAATAAAAAAATAAAAAAATAAAAAAATAAAAAAATAAAAAAATAAATAAAAAAATAAAAAAACACACATCATTGTAAAATCAATACATTCATCGTTCCACTCAGAATCTAAAAGGTGGGTAAGTGGATTTCGCTCTGTACAGTAGGTTACAAGTGGGTCACTGTATAATGGATGGTATTAAATTTGAATTCAATGATATAATATCATTGTATAAGAAAAACGATTCTGAGCGGAGACGGTATGTTAGTCTAGGTATAAGACATAATATTATATTAGGTACCTATAATAAATTCCAAATTAATCATATCATAATATTTATTAGGTACTTATAACGCGTTATACATCAACAAAAAACCGTGGTAGGTACTATCATAGATATATAATAGTATACTTTAGAAGTTTCAAGTACCCACGAATAATATTATACAATCACAACAAAATAACTAAAATAGTTATCCTAGGTTTTTAATATGTAATTTCAACCAAATTTGTACTTAAAATGACTATAAAAATAAACTGCGTAAATGTATTTTTTAGATTTTTTGGTATCAGAATTAATTACTTACGTGGAATCTTGTTTTAAATTTTCAATTCTTAGATACAAAAATTGAACATTTTATAAATTTTTAACTACAAAATAATTTTTCAAATTAAAATTTGATAAATTTTGTCAAAATTTGATATTTAAATGCTTATAAAAAAAAATTGTGCCTATGTTTTTTTAATATTTTTCAACTGATATTGTAACAATATATCACGAGCTTTGTATTAAATTTATACACTTTTTGGCCCAACAGATAAAACTTTATTGATATTTATAGAAAAAAAAACTAAAAAAATTTAAAACTGAAAATGTCCGTAAACAGCTCAAAAGAGTCAATTATTTTCAAAATTGTATGGTGTATAGGAAATGCTAATATAAACATT
>NW_021763436.1:2158-5201 GCF_005508785.2 Acyrthosiphon pisum
AAAAAATAAATAAAAAAATAAAAAAACACACATCATTGTAAAATCAATACATTCATCGTTCCATTTAGAATCTAAAACACACATCATTGTAAAATCAATACATTCATCGTTCCACTCAGAATCTAAAATTATTGAATATACGAAAATAAAATACGAATGAAATATTAAAAAAGGTGGGCAAGTGGTTGTCGCTCTGCTGTACAGAAGGTTACAAGTGGGTCACTGTAATGGATGGTGTTAATACTTAAATTTGAATACAATGATATAATATATCTTTGTATAAGAAAAACGATTCTGAGCGAAGACGGTCTATCAGCTTATGATATTACTAAGTATATTTGATAATACTATTGTGAATAAAGTAATTTATATATATAATCTTATTACGTGGAACCTTGTTTTAAATTTTCAATCCTTAGCTATAAAATTTGAAGATTTTATATATTTTTAACTAGTAAATAATTTGTAAATTTGAAATTTAAATGATTATAAATACAAAACATGAGGTGTATTTGCAATAATTTTCATCTGCTGTTGTAACATTATATCAGGAGACTTGTATTAATTTTTCACACTTTTTAACCCAACAAATAACATTTTATTGATATTTATAAAAAAAAAACTAAAAAAATTAAATTTGAAATTGTCGCAAACAGCTCAAAAATAGTAGAAATATTTTCAAAATTGTATGGTGTATAGAAAATTAGAATATAAACATTCAATGAAATTGTATGTACCTACAGTTATTCGTTTTTCAATTACAATAAAATAAGAAAATCGCTACATGAGTATTGAGTATACACTATATACTATATAGTATACACCTACAGTGTAATAATTACACGTGCTGTGCTGCCTCCGCCGCCGTCAGGTTCACGCAGCAGCAGCGATTAGAGTGACTTATAAGAGTTAAGAATTATGCGTTTTTGTACGTTTTTGTTTTTCGGATTTCGAAACGGGCAGTATTTTTTTTTATCAATTTTTCGGTACCTATATCATACCTATATTTTGTTATAACACATCAACGCAGTCATATTGCGTATACACTCGACAATCGCATACAACACTGCACAATGTACGATAAATTACGGCAATTTTTATGGTATATAGTCCTAGCGGATTATAAGAGAAAAAATTTCATTGCCACTTCTAGGAATTATAATGGTCAATATGAAAGAACAACCCCAATAAAAAAAAAAAAAAAAATACAAAAAGGTTCGAAACGGGTTAACATTAAAAGTTAATAGAACTAAATGATATAATTGAATTTCAAAAAGAAAACAATTTAGTATAATATTATGTAGGTAGGTACTCATCGAGTGTATACCTATACAATATTTATGTGTTGTGTACAAGCAACGTATTATTATGGTTAACGTTCGAGTGATTTTTCAAAGAATGATTTTACTAAAAACATAAAATATATAATATAATATAATATACAATATATTTATTTCAGAAACAATGGCGAACGCCGTACACATATATATAAATTATAATTATTATACTATATTCATGGGTAGTGTATTTTCGAAATGAAAACTCGAAAAATCGTGTAAAGAATATTATAACTTAAAACGTTCGGCAAACTACGACCAGGTCATGAGAAATCCAAAATTCGATACATTTTATTTATTTAAATATAAGACATCGAAAATAATTTGTTATTTTTAAATATTGACGATTTGCATACTCTTACACTATCGCTTCAGTGCCTATTTAGACTCTCAAGTGACCTATTTTTTAAAAATTTTTTTCTCCCAACAAAAACTGCTTTACCTACACAGAAATATAATATTATGCAGGCATTATACAGCCTTTGGAATAACTATTTTCGTGTTGAAAATCCTCTTAAAAATTATAATTACCTGCGCGGTGTTGCATTCGCGGCCGATGATGATAATAATAATAAGTTATTATATTTTCGGCTCCATACGTTAAAGATGACTATACAACAACAACAACAACAAAAACAACAACAACAACCATAACAACGCGTGTAGTTACAAAATATAATAAATTATACACTCGCGTCTACGATATGTATATATATTATAATTTACTTTATACCTATACAACTGCAGTATATTATCATTATTTTTTATTGACTGGGGGGAGGGGAGATAATTCGAGATCTGCAATATTTTGATTTATAAAATGTGTGGATTGTGGCAGAATAATTTAATATATTGTAGTTTTTTTTTTTTGAGGGGGGGGATTAAACGTGATTAGGGTACCTATATTTAATGATTAATATTAGGCATGCACTAGAGTAGACACTGTCGGCTGAGGGCTGTGTTCGTATATCGTACATGTAACGTGAAGGCTGCAGCAGAGCACCCTCGGAGTTGTTCGAATAATAATAATTGGCAAAATTCTGCACAACGCCACTGCAGCTGCAGCCGCGCGCAAAGTGCAGTGTACAATAATAACATATCATAATATACAGGCGTGTGTGCCTCTTCTTACGGAACGGCATTAGGTGGAAACCAATTATAACCAGGGCTCGAAAACGTTTATATAACGTTATAATTATAACGTTATACTTGTCAAAAAACGATTGAAAAAGATAACAGAAAACAAAACGGTAAACAGTAAAC
Organism: Acyrthosiphon pisum; assembly: GCF_005508785.2. Taxonomy (NCBI): domain Eukaryota; kingdom Metazoa; phylum Arthropoda; class Insecta; order Hemiptera; family Aphididae; genus Acyrthosiphon; species Acyrthosiphon pisum. The sequence continues at coordinate 4,759 of NW_021763436.1, forward strand.
GGTAATATTAAATTATCACTAAACAAAACGATGCAATGAACGACATTTTTAGTAAAACATAAAACGAAACGAAACATGAAAACGAAAAAAATAGTTAAACAGTAAGTGAAAATAAAACGTTATATAACAATAAATATAATGTTTTCATAATAAATTATTACTTACGTATTATATTATAATAATATTATAATATAATAAATATTGATATTTATTATTTATAGACGATTTCAGCAATAATTCCACTAATCTCTAATGGCATTCCATGGTTTATTTAATTTTAAATTTGTGTCTGGTTGATGGTTATATTGTGTTGCCGTGTTGGTATATTTAAGGAATTAATCGGAATAATAGTTAAGATTATAATTCATAGAACAAAAATAGTATTAACAACTTACTAAAATTATGAGTAAAATATTAAAATACCCCATGTTATTCCACGTGGA
>NW_021763436.1:7475-8836 GCF_005508785.2 Acyrthosiphon pisum
TTCATAAATCGCAGTACATGCAGAACCCGCGTCGAGAACAAGCGCGCGCGCTGCGACGGAGATTCGTTTAGGAGTGTAATTAACGGCGGCGGCGCGTCGCGGCGTTTTTCTCTGATGTTTTGCCGCCCGCGCGGGGTCACGCCACTCACGCCGTCACGACAACACAACAATATGTATATAATAATAACAATAATAATATTATTATACTTACGCCGTCGCCGCCGACACCGCAAACACATTCGTGTAATATATAGCACGCGCGTACGACACGATAATAATATTGTAATAAATCACATTTTAAGTAGGACTTATCGTGCGTAATACTTGTTGCAATGCGTGCCAGCCGCGGAGGATTGTTGATAAAAATTCCCGTCCCGTGGGTATACGATATTCCGGGTTTACGTTTTTATTTATACTGACCTGCCAGATTTGTTCGTTTCGTTCGCGATTCATCTGCAGCAGCAAGTATAGACTAAAATACCCCGAATACGAACGGCCCAGTGAACTGATCGGGTGATGTATGTAGCCTACCCGCGCGGCGATGGTTCGTCCGCGGTATACCGCGACCGGACGGCACGCCGCGCTGCGCGTATACCGCGGTGGTGGTATTCGTGTCAGTAGTAGTAATTTGGCGGTTCTGAGTCACTTTTTACGGGGAGATGAAAAAAGTTCAAGGGGGAAAGTCCCCCCTGCAGCACATTCGATTACCGTATAGCTAAATATTCTAATATGTATGGTTGGCGGTTCTGAGGCACTTTTTACGGGGAGATGAAAAAAATTCAAGGAGGAAAGTCTGCCTTGCAGTACATTCGATCATCGTATAGCTGAAAATTCTAATATGTATGGTTGGCGGTTCTGAGTCACTTTTTACGGGGAGATGAAAAAAATTCAAGGAGGAAAGTCCGCCTTGCAGTACATTCGATCACCGTATAGCTAAAAATTCTAATATGTATGGTTGACGGTTCTGAGTCACTTTTTACGGGGAGATGAAAAAAGTTTAACCAGGAATCTATGCCTAACAGTGAAACAAATCTCCCTGTAATTTTATAGAAAAAATTCTAAACGATTTTTAATTTGACAGACAAGATATGAACATTTAGTCAGTTACTATGCAACTGTTGTACAATCAAGTCGTGTAATTTTATTTCAGTAAATTATCTTATTGATTCGATTTTTTTTTCAACCAATTATTTTTTGTTTTATTGAAAACCATGAATTTACAGAAGTTTTCTAACGATTTTCCTTCATTGGTTTATTTAGTAAGAAATAATTCGTATCCAGTACATTCAGATTTTACTACATTTTTATCGAGATTAAATCGTATAATTCATTTCCACCTACTTTGTGTCAAATAAATATTC
>NW_021763436.1:11867-12904 GCF_005508785.2 Acyrthosiphon pisum
CCAAGAACGAAATCTAACCCAGTTGGTCGTTTGTTCTTTCAATATAATTTAAATACAAACGAAAGTACCTGTTAAGTTTCAAATTGTAAGAATCCTGTGAGAACAGGTAATCATTCTTATTTATAAATAAGAATTGTAAAATGTAATACTAGATAATGTTATAATTTTCAATAGTATTAAATACTTAGGTAAATATAAAAATGGATAACGTTTTAATTTTCAATAACGACAAACAGAATATTTGAATAACGTTTAAATTACTAATAAGTAATAACGATAAACGCATAACGTGTGTAACGTTTTAATTCTGTTTAACGATGAACTCAAAACATGTATAACGTTTTAAATCTATAAATAACGCAACAATTCTGTAACGTTTTAATTGTAAATAACGTTAAACGGAATTTTTTTTTCAAATTCGAGCCCTGATTATAACAACAATAACGACTGTTTTTGTTTCTGCAATTTTTTTCCACCGTCTTTTAATCTACCGAGCGCGCGCGTGCACGGTTGGAATCACGACGGTGGTAGATAGGTATATAATATTATTATTATGCGACGTTAATGATCACTGACAGAGATCTATTCGGTGACATTGCGCGCGCGTTTATTATATTATTATGTTGTGCGAGCAGGTTTTTCACTCGTATACCGCCGGCGGACAAATTTACTCGCGTGCACTCTCGCGACCGTCGGTAACGGGAAACGGGGACGACAAATTCCGAAGCGGACGGGGGGGAGAAAAAGAAACACTAAATTCGTTTGCCACAAAACAAGTCGAGTGCTGCACGTGCGAGCAATTTTTGTTATTGCATATTGAATTGGAATAACGCTCGCACTGCGGAGTTGTATATACTCATGTGTACTTACAAAAAATTTGCACTCCCTTACCCCCCCCCCCCCACTTGTAGCCGTTTCTAGGGGATGTTCTGGAGCGACCGGTGTCGACGGTATAGGTACCTGTGGCTAAGGACGTATAGTCAAACCGATCGATTTACAAATGCCGTTATCATGCTCCAGGGACGGATCCAGGGGGG
>NW_021763437.1:0-1032 GCF_005508785.2 Acyrthosiphon pisum
TATATCTGCGATACTTATATAATAAGTTATCTACTTAATATATGCCATATATACATTATACATCTAAACCTATATAAATAAATAAATAACTACAGATATTTACGAATAAAACTATTTGGATACTTAATGGAAATTAATAATTTAACTTTTAAAATATTTACATAATTTAGGTATATACTATTATATACTTAATTAAATTGTCTTTTTCAGTTTTTGTAGTGTCAAAAAAAAAAAAAAAAGGTGGGTAAGTGGATTTCGCTCTGCTGTACAGTAGGTTACAAGTGGGTCACTGTATAATGGATGGTATTAAATTTGAATTCAATGATATAATATCATTGTATAAGAAAAACGATTCTGAGCGGAGACGGTATGTTAGTCTAGGTATAAGACATAATATTATATTAGGTACCTATAATAAATTCCAAATTAATCATATCATAATATTTATTAGGTACTTATAACGCGTTATACATCAACAAAAAACCGTGGTACTATCATAGATATATAATAGTATACTTTAGAAGTTTCAAGTACCCACGAATAATATTATACAATCACAACAAAATAACTAAAATAGTTATCCTAGGTTTTTAATATGTAATTTCGTCCAAATTTGTACTTAAAATGACTATAAAAATAAACCTGCGTAAATGTATTTTTTAGATTTTTTGGTAACAGTATTAATTACTTACGTGGAATCTTGTTTTAAATTTTCAATTCTTAGATACAAAAATTGAACATTTTATAAATTTTTAACTACAAAATAATTTTTCAAATTTTGTCCAAATTTGATCTTTAAATGCTTATAAAAAAAAATTGTGCCTATGTATTTTTAATATTTTTCAACTGATATTGTAACAATATATCAGGAGCTTTGTATTAAATTTATACACTTTTTGGCCCAACAGATAAAACTTTATTGATATTTATAGAAAAAAAAAACTAAAAAAATTGAAACTTACAATGTCCGTAAACAGCTCAAAAAGAGTCAAATTATTTTAAAAATTTTATCGTATATATAAAATGCTATTA
>NW_021763438.1:0-1003 GCF_005508785.2 Acyrthosiphon pisum
TTAAGGTCGGTTCGATCGTCATGTTACTGAGAAACATTGATCCAAAGCGACAACTTTGCAACGGAACGAGGTTGGTGGTCACCGAACTGCGGTCCACACAACTTCAAGGCGAGGAAGTTGTCCAGCGCCGACGACGGGCAGACGACATCATCTTACCCGCTGTTGCGTTGACTTCCGGTGAGGAAGACGATTTGCCTTTTCAAACGAAGCGGATTCAATTCCCGGTACGGTTGTCGTTTGCCATGACAATCAATAAATCTCAGGATCAAACGTTCGACAGAGTCGGTTTGCTCCTGCCGTAACCCGCCTTCAGCCACGGACAGCTGTACGTTGCGTTTTCAATTGAGGGACGCGCAATCCGTCAGAGTCGGCATGTACTGCGATGGAAATGATAGCTTCGTCACCAAGAATATCGTGTACTCAGAAGTTCTCTGACGCGATTACAGGTAGTTATATAATGAATGTAATTATACAATGTTCACCCAGGGGAAATATGTGATCCTCCGGGGTCTATGTAATCTGCCCTGGGGTCTTTGTGACTCTGTGTGGATAGAAAGTTTGACAACCTCCACGTGGTCTTTCTGGATGCGATTACACTTAACGGTGTATTCGTAACTATTGTCAAACGTTTGGTTAAATTTTTAAAAAAAAAAAACTAGGATACTTACTACTTATGATTTTGTTTTTATATTATGTCTTTATATAACAATAACTTTTAAACACAATTCAATATGTATAATTTTATAAACATTTGATGTTAGTATAATAATTTAAATATGATTTTGTTTGATTTATAACAATTTAGTTGTATTCAATATAATTATTTTTGGTAAATTATATTATATTACTAACTAATGTCAAACGTTTGGTTAAGATTTAGAAAAAAAATAGCGTAATATATATATTTTAATATCAAGTTATTTTATTTGTAATAATGTTTTGTATATTATGTTACGTTTGCTTTTATGGACGACTTCAAAACGTAGTTTCACGTTTAATAAAT
>NW_021763439.1:0-717 GCF_005508785.2 Acyrthosiphon pisum
GTTCGGAGGGCTCTCGAGATCGTGTATTCGAGAATTAGATCAAATACACCGTACAATATAATTTATGTAAAAAGCACATATAAATTGATACTGCAATCAATGTAAAATATTATATTAAATGCCTTACCTGATTCGCAGTTTTTCGTGAATTATGTTGAAAGAGTTTTTAGATTTTAGGTGACACAAGGTAATACTTCAAATATACAAATCGAAATAAAAACGCACTGATTTTGACTTAACATAAGAAGTCCAGTTGTCGCTCGTGGAAATCGATGTTGATATTTTGAGAGGTTGTTACTCGGTGGCTGGTGCTCAAGCACTCGGTGGCTGGTGCTCATGCACTCGTTTAAGGGACGATACGAATATGTCTGCCAGAGAGTGGTAGGCGGTTTTTATCAAAGGTTTTTTTGTGCTTCCCGGACTTAGATTTCTCTTCGGCGGCAAGGACCTTTTTTTATCATTAATTTTCTCTGGTGACATATATAAGAATTCTGCACGTCCTGCACACCACGGAGTGCCAGTACGCGCCGATTTCTTAATTCGTGATCGCATAATAGGGATCGTACCTATTTGTCGATGACAATGATTTTATTGGGGATGTTCGATTTCTACAAGCGACAGTCTTTTGTGAAATAAAGTAATTTATAAAGTATATTTACATATTTACGTGGAACCTTGTTTTAAATTTTCAATCCTTAATATAAAGTTAATAAAATA
>NW_021763440.1:0-475 GCF_005508785.2 Acyrthosiphon pisum
AATTATTATATAAATAGATTATTAACATTCTATATTATTTATCATGCCAAATATAATATACATAATATAATATATAAAGTAAAAAAATGTATAAAGAAAAAATTGTATTTATTCATACAATTTTGAAATTAAAAATATTAGAACAAGATAAAGCTTTCTTGATAAATTAAAAAAATTATGATTTTTTGTTCATAGGTATTTAAAAGTTGTTGTTTATAATTAAAGATTTTTAACTGCATATTTGAAGATAGTTTCATTCGTCATATTCTAGTGTTTTTTTAGTGCATTAAATTAGATTTTAGATTAGAGCCCCAATAATTAGGTATTAAGAGGACACCACATCCGCATGTGTTGTCTCCGTCTTACAAATTTGTGACTTAAAAAATTGTACGCTGAGCAGAACACATGTAGCTCTCTTAGTTTAAAAATTGAGTGAATTGACCTATTATCAAATTTAGAAGCACCGACAGCTATG
>NW_021763441.1:0-7068 GCF_005508785.2 Acyrthosiphon pisum
GATTTAATTGTTTTCACTCTCTGACCCATGATGTGCAACACAGGAAATGTTTTTAAACAGAACCCTGAGCCAGTCTTGTTGTAGGTATTAATTAATATTAAAATATTAAAATTATGCAACCTATAACCAAACTTAAAGTTAATAATATTATCTAGGGCACTGTAGAGGATCTACTTGATATTTTAATTTTAAAGTCAGTTATAAATATGAAAAATATTACAATTTTAAAATTCTTATAAGTCAATTTAAAACCAAAATATCAATAAAATTATACTAGCCACTAGGTGCCATAAATAATATTGTTATATTCTTTAAGTTTGATAATCTAATCAAATATTAAATATACAATGCAAATCGGTTTTGTTGAACGAAAATTGTCCATGTTGGGCGTGGGTCAAAGAGAAAACCAATAGTGTTCTTACTTCCTCTTAAGAATAAATTGAATATTAAACGAATATCAGATAAAAAAGTGCGTGCTACCCGATATTTTATCTTTACAAAGAAAATCTATGAATCATATTATGATAAAATATTTATTAAATATTTTTTTGTTGATAAGTCACCATGATAACGAACAATTTACAAAAAATTGGTCAGAAACAAAAACCGTATATACCAAACCCAAAACATATTTATAGTTAAAAAAAATAGAATTTATTATAATGATTATTATTAGCATAGAATTTAATACGATGTCATGATTTCTTTAGTAAGATAATATTACAATAAAAAAGACGTATAATATCAATGTAGATATAGATTAACTAAAAAATAGAATACTTTCCATTTGATTTTTATCAAATGATATTGATAATTAGAATAATAAATTGTGTTGAACTGTTTTTTTCTTTATTTTGACTTTTGACTATCGCTTTTATAATATCCTCGTTTGTTACAGATTCTTTAGCAATTGATAGAGTTCAACGCAGATTCGTACCCTCTGCTGTCTGCCAATTAAAGGTTTTTTGTCCTCCACAAGACTACACCCTCAACACTCATAATTTATAAATACTTGCCTAATAATTTGTCCAGCCTTCCTAATCAAAGGCGTTCCACCGAACTAATATTTTTTCTTAAAAATGTTATCCAACTTCTCAATTGGCTGTCAATTACATTTTAAAGTTCCTCTGTGGTATACCTAATCTACCCCTCCCCCTTTCTCTTTTCTTTTCACAGTTTCACCTAAATAAACTATTTTATTAAGTATCCACCGGTGCTTAAACAATGAAATTCCCATCTTCAATTTCTGTCAAATTATCTTTTATTTAGTTAATCATTATTATTATTTTTTTTAAATATTACCTCCAATTGAGTAAATAAAGAAATTAATAAATAAATATAAATATCATTATAACTGAAATTTATTAATATTTTAATCGGGGTCAAAATAAACTGATTGTCGGAAGAAAATTGTTATAATCATAGGTAGTTATTATTATAATATAATTTATATTCAATCACGTTGTACTGTTTTTATAATAATGCAGGGTCTGAGGGATAATCATATGAAGATATGATGAAAGCTTTAAGGGAGATAAGTCATAGATTGTCATTTGTTTTAATTGTTCCATTTTTACTGTTATCTAGAAGTTTTGTAATTATAATTTTATTTCTATTGATTTCGACCGTAAAATCTCGATATTTCAAAGCCCTATAAGATAAAATAACTGAACAAATACCATTTTATCACGTTCGACTAGTTATGGCGTATCTAATGTACAAATGATTAATATAATAACAAGAATGTTGAGGTCTGAATTATTTTATAATACGTTGTCGATCTTAGCATTTACCTCGTTTTTTTTTATCTTTAATCTAAAATGTATTTTAAATTAGATTAGTTTATATTTTAAAAAGTAATATAATGTATGATATAGTTTTAATCTTAACTTCATTATCATTAATTAACGACTTCACTAGTTATAATCAGGTTAATATAGCTGCATATAATTTCAATTAAAATCCTTGTAAAATATTGTAAGTTGGATAAAAAAAAAATCATCTCAACACGTTTCTTTTTAAAATTTATTTTAAATTTATTTGTAGAAAAGTTCATTGAGGAAAAAAAAAATAATCTTATTAGACCCTTATCTTACGTAGGTATTTAAGCGTGTTTACAATTGTTTTATATATTATGTTAAATATGAACAATTTAAAATTTATTATCGTGAATATCCTTATAATATAATATCTTATGAGAATAATGGAGCTTTAATAATGATATTATTGGGTATTTAATAGTTACTTATACGTGTATAAGTATAAGAGGTACGAAGTACAATAATTTATACAAATACAATTCATATTAAATTAAAAATGATTTTTTTCTTAAAACTGTAAAATAAAATTCTTTATCATGATTAAAATTTTGTTCATAAAGAACCTATTTTATAATAATACATAGGTACTTCAATTTTATAAAACATAATCATTATCTAGTAATATAATGTTAGCTATTAGATAGGCATATATTTAAATAAGAGTTTTGACGTTTTAAAACTAAGTGGTTATGAATTGCAAGGGTTAATGGCTTTCAAACCCCTTGTTTTGTGAGATTATAAACTGACATAAACTTCAAGTCCTTCACATGACGTAAGTTCGATATTAACAATATACATTTTGACGGGTTAATAACCTTACATATTATTTTGGGTAGCACCGTAAGTAGACAAAATTACCATATTATTATAATTTATAATATAATATTATATCAGACGAAATTGAAGTTTGAATACTTGGATTAACGCTTTTTAATATGAAATACGCTTAAAAGTTAATGCTAATGCTAATTTCGAAATTAAACAATTCGGTGCATAGGATATCATATATTTGTATATTATTTTTTTAAATATTTTTTGATGTATGTTGATTTTTGTATAACATTATAATTTTTTCATTTAGTATTGAACAAAGACGAAAGATTTAATAAAACATATTATAATCTTTGTAATATACAGATGGAAAATTAACTAAACGTAAATTAATACCATTCATATCCATGGACATTTTCAATGGTTTTATCTTACTTTAATGCAGTATCTATATACCAAACTCATTTAAGATTACCTATTTTTGGATTAAAAACAAAAACAATAATAACATTTAATATTACAATATTCCATTGCATTTTTGGACTGCCGATTATGTGACTCGTAGTAGTAACGGCTGTTGTTCGATTATATTTCTGATATTATCTTAATGGTGTACCAGCTACATATTATTTAAAGCAATTGTTACAAAATATATTACAAAGTGCAACAGTAGTTCAAAAAATTAAATAGTTGAACTTAAAATAATTTGTAGGTATTAAGGAAAATTCGAAGACATCAAAAGACGTTGATCAACTTAAAAAAAAAATTGTAGATTGAAAATATATGTTGTCCGATGTAGATGTACATCTTTAAATCAGTCGATGCTTTTGTTTATTTGAAAAATCAAACTTATCGAATGCTACTTTAGCCGTTACACGTTTTTTTTTTTATTAACGAAGAATATGTTAAATGGTACCTTTATATATCGTAATTAATATATTCTTTATTACTTATGCAACTATTATCTACCACACGATAGAAGAAGAAGTTACTTAATTATGTATTTTACAGATCAATTTAATACCATTAACTTAACCTATTTATATATTTTCTTATACAATAAATAAAGTAGGTATTTAATAAAAATAATGATTTTAATATTTTACATAATATTGACAGTATTATATTTAACTGAATTTAAATCGTGATTATAATGACGTATACAGTATAACAGTAAAGGTATAAGCTAAAGTAATTTAATTAGTTCTATACTTAAATTATAATTTCATTTTCACATATTTTGCGCCAGTACCTTAAGGTTATTAGGAGTATTAGCTAATTTATCGCACTTTTGGTAAGATGTGTAATGAAATATATACTTAACATTTTGGGTGTACGGTAATCAAAAAAGATAGTTTATAATCGATTCTACAGATAGATAATACGATGCTATTCTTATACACTTTAATGCTATATAGTATATGTATAGTAAACCATGGAGGAGTATTTATTTTCAGGAAATGAGTTAAAACGGTAATGACTTTACGTTTAGACTGGACTACTTGATAGCCTTTTACCCATTATTGAAAAGAACGCAACCGCAGTCTTTTTTGTTTGATTCCTTGTGCTCGTTTATAATGTTATACGCATCTAAATTAACAGATATTATTTTATTCCTGTTTTCATGGTTTTGTTATTAAAAATGTTTAATTTTGATTAACAAATTGATATTTTATTATACACTTTACTTTAATTATTCATAGAATTAACAAAATTTTCGATGCTATATTTTTTATGTAGTTATTTTATATACATAGGTATATACATTATAAATTATCTACATTAGGTTCCCGAAATTAGTCATTACGTTTTACTTATTTAAAATTAATTTTTGATTAAATTAAAACAAAAATTATTATAATAAACCATATATTATTGTAATATGTATAATTATATAAATAATATAAAATACAAATCCATTATAAATAACAGGAAAAAAACTTAATCCATAAAAAATCAATTAAAAATTAATTATATTTTATCTTTAAATGAAAATATTTGTACTATACGTACCTACGTTATAAAGAGTAATTAATATTAAAGTATGTTAATTTAATCTGTGTAGTTAGCCTATTGTTAGAATTTTAGAAAATCAGACTTCTAACCGTATAAAACTAGAGGTTCATGGTTTACCTAATGATTGTTTAAAAATTATATTGATACCTACAATAATCATTTTAATTTAATTTCAATAGTATAAACTTAATATTAAAATTTAAGTTGTACAATTTGGTTTTAAAATTGGGAAAAAAATAAATTAAATATTTTATAATATTTTATTTCTTAATGGACACATGCAGGCATGCAGCTGACATATTCTAAATAAGAGATTATGCATTGTAATAAGAAAATATTTTAATTTAGATTTGATTATTAAATTATGTACTTTTATATATGAAACAAAATTATTGAAATCGACCGTGATTATAAACTATTGATAGGTAGGATATATTCCCAAAGTTATAGAGATAATAGTATAATTTAGTAAAATATATCTAACGACCCGGCAGGGTCTTGCTAAATACAAAAAGAAAAGTGCGCCTAAAAAAAATACACGCGAAAACTGCCAGACAATAATTATAGGAAGCAACATGAATCACGAAAAAAATTTCTTGAGAAAGCATAGCAAATTTTTAGTTAAATAATGAAGCTTGAAAATACAATAATCTGATTTGAAATTTTACGTAGATGTGCATGGTGTAGTTTTCAAATAATTTTTAACAATATCAACAGAGTTAAAGCCAATTCAACTAGAAATGATTGTATCGTATTTTCAACATTTTATTAGATAATATTCCCTGCAGCCCGATTACGATGCATTATTCGATACGGCGACAGTGCGACACTTATGGCAACCAATAAACAAAAAAAAAATATATAATAATACACAAATTTCTACTATCACTATTATAATCTGCAAAAAAAAAACAGGAAAAAAATCATTAGAAAACCAATAAGTTCCCTAAATAATAAAGTATCAACAAAAAATGAATGATATCCCAACAAAAAAACTCCGCCATACTCCGTGTAAAAAAAACTCTAAGTATAAAAAAAACAGCTCTAAAAGTTGTGATATCATTTTATAGGTAGCTAAAGTATTTGAACTATAGATATTATTTATGTTAAAATACCCCGATAAAAATTGAATTTAGCCAGATTTCACCATCATTTTTTAGCAGATTATTTTATCATAAATTATGTCTATAGTTCAAACTTTTAAAGACTTAGCTAAATACCTATCTATAAAATGATATCACAACTTTAAGAGCCGTTTTTTTTATACTAAGCAATTTTACATAGAGTATGGCTGAGTGTTTTTGTTGGGTTAAATATATAATGAAAAAACAAAAAATAATAATAATATAATACATTAAGATATTATTATTATTATTATTTTTTTTTTGTAAATTATGATTCATAATATTTTAACATCACAATAATAATATGACATACATTTTATGGTTTGAAACAAAAATGATATTAGTTCATAATCTCGTTGGGTATAATTAATTGTATTCTCTTTTTCTATATGTCGCAGTACATTTAGCTATTTTTTTGTCGGATGTTTTAATCGTTCTGTAAATTTCAACGTTATTTGTCCCTAACTTTCCACTATTGTAACGGGTGGTGGGGGGGGGTTCCCATAATATTACTATAACGCTTGTTTTCCACGATTTCCGCGTATTCCACGCATTATTTAATAGTGCGTAGCGTTTAGTAGAGTGTAAATATTCATATCCCATACTTTGGCATTAAATTGTTTCAAAAGGATATGCCTGTGACGTGCGCACGGACACAAAATATGATCAAAATATACATATATAAGCTACACGATGATAGTATAAAAGAGTGCACGGGGTGTCCCTGTGCACGTAGACGGGTCGTCAAATCTTTCGGGAGGGAACACCCCACCAGAGGGTTGATGGCGGTTACGTTATGTCGATTAGGTATATGTAAAATCAGTAAGCGTGCGCACTACTTTTTTTTTTATTATTATTATTTTTTTTTGTATCGTGGTCGCGTCATAATATAATAATATAATGTGCAAGGCGTGACATAATGGTTGAAACATCCAATTTACTGGAAATTATTTAGACAACATACCGATTTTATACTACCTACCTAATCCTTATGAAAACAAATCCGTAGCGATAGAAAAATGGGTATTTCGCAACGGCCAATATAGCACCAATATAATTTTTTTATTTCACATTACGAAGACCACAACGTTTGAATTCTTCTCGTTACCGACTTTTAGTGGTAGAACATTATATAATATTTGCTATTCATTATTCCAAAGATCGTAATAATCATCCTATTTCGATATCAATGGTTAGATAACTACTGAGGTAGGTTCATATATTTTAACAATTTACATAATTGTACTTCACACTTAGATAATTTATATTTTTAAAATAGTAAACAATTACATTAACATGCATAAGTAGGTACCTAAATATAGTATTAGGTTAATATT
>NW_021763442.1:0-738 GCF_005508785.2 Acyrthosiphon pisum
TCACTGTAATTGAATTTTTTGAATTAAAAAAAATAATAATAATAAAAGTATAAGATTATGATTTATTTTTCTATTGGACCCACAAAATAAGTAAAATCTACTTTTTTTTTGTTTATTACTTAATACCTAACTATAATTTATAAAAAGATAATCACTACGTAATAAAACTTTTTCTTTTTTAAACGTATTTTGTTTATAATCAGTTAATAACACTTTATATTAAAATTCAAAATGATAACTAAACAATTACTGAATAAAAATGTTAATGTTAATAATTAACAAAATAATGAATATAATATTATAGTTATTTTAAAACCAACAACCAATATTGAAATAACGTCCAACAGCGCTGCGGGTTAACAATGATGGAGTGTTGTGTGAAGTATGAATGTAGGATACTAAACATTGAGTTGTTATTATGCTGGCAGTCGGCAGACTATTTACAACTTTTATTGTATATTTGTACATAAATATTTTATAAATATAGCTAAATCTATAAAAAAAAGTCCATTTTCACTGATTAGCAATTAGCAATTAGTAATTACTGTCGTCTGTTTGCTATTCTCAGTTATCAGTGATAGGTTTTATTATTCTTTATTACTTTAATCATGATAATCTAAGTTTATAATAATATATTTGTTATTTATGAAACATTTGAACGTTTAGGTCAGCAAATTATGTATAAGCAAATACATGGTATAAAGTCACCCATAATACAATACGTTTTCCAGAATAATT
>NW_021763443.1:0-1016 GCF_005508785.2 Acyrthosiphon pisum
AGAGACTTAGCTGATTTTATAAATTCTCCCAGATATACAGTATCCAAATTTAAAAAATTTGCAATTGAATATATATCTGTATTTGCTACGACTTATTTGTGCGAACAAACTTTTTCTAAAATGAAATACATCAAATCGAAATATAGATCGGCCATGACTGACAAACACTTGGAGTCAATTTTGAAAATTGGAACTAGCAACATACAACCTCAATTCGATCGAATATTAGCAGAAAAACATCAATTTCATACTTCTCATTAAAAAAAAAATTATTAAAATTACAATGTATATATTATTATTATCATTTAAATTTATACCAATTCTACATTGTAGACAATATTTTATAAAAAGATTTAAAGTTAACTTATATTTGTATACCTATATTTTCATAAAATTAAAAATTATATGTGTTAATAAACTTTTGGCCCGCAAAGAGCATTTGATATTTTTTGTGGCCCTTCAATAAAAAAGTTTGGAGACCCCTGCCATAGATATAAGTGTATAATATGTCTTATACCTAGACCGACATACCGTCTCCGCTCAGAATCGTTTTTCTTATACAATGATATTAAATCATTGAATTCAAATTTAATACCATCCATTATACAGTGGCCCACTTGTAACCTACTGTACAGCATAGCGACATCCACTTGCGGCACTTGCCCACCTTTTTTAAATTTATATTTACAATGTATGTCAATTAATTATTATCGGATTCGATGTGTTATCAACAAAATACCTAATGTCCAAATCTAATCTAATAACTAATAAGTAATAATAAAACTAATCAATAAATTTCGATGAACATTTTACGGAAACTTTTAAAAATAAAAATAAAACTATGACATAACCCAAGGGGGGGGGGGGGTCCGGACCCGGTGTCCACCCCCCTGGGTTCGCCACTGTTGCTTATAAGTCGTCACTCGTCATAGCTAGGTGCCTTGACTGTTTCGATCAAATTCGGCCAAGACCGCATTAATTTTGATCTGAACGTCAGAATATATACAGCTAGGTAG
>NW_021763444.1:0-699 GCF_005508785.2 Acyrthosiphon pisum
ATTCTGAATTTGTCTAAGCCGTCCAAAGTCGATGCTTGTAAGACTAATGTAATTGTCGTTTATATGCAAGGTAATTAAGCTATGTTTAACATTGATTGAATATGATAAATTATCGGTTATCTTTACACGTCTACATCTTGTATTTAGGTTATTAATAATCGAATTGTAATTAGATTCAGACATCAATGTAAACCATTCTTCTAAACTTAATGTGATAATTTTCTTTGAAAGTTTACATTCTAATAACAAAATAATTGAAATTTGCTTATTTATTAATAATCCAACTGTAATACTTTTCTTGCTGAAAGCACGGATGTCAAAAGTAGACTTACTGCAGACAATTATCGGTGGACTCATAATGAAATTATTTTGTTAACTTTTTTTCAATAGTTAAAATAATTTTTTACACTATAAACAAAATTATAAAGTGGAATATAACTGTTAGAAGTCATACATTGAACTGAATGTTTTTTTCCTTTGCAGTCATATTATATACTAAAAAAAAAAAAAAATCTTTGATAAAAAAAAAAAATGCAAAAAATGTGAACGTACAGATAGCCGATGAGTGCATACATAGAGAGGGAAATTACATATACTTACTAACCTGTTACCTGAAAAACATTTTTAAATTATTATATATGCACTAACCCGCTAGACCATACGTCCACGAGATATTAAATCGAATATTATCACATTTAA
>NW_021763445.1:0-1233 GCF_005508785.2 Acyrthosiphon pisum
CCAAGCTATTTTTCAATATGGTATAATTGCCTGGGGTGGTACATATGAAAATGCTATTAAGCCTTTAGCTATACAGTAAAACAAAATAGTTCGTAAATGCCTTGACAAAAACACGTTAGAAGGATCAACTAAATTAAATTATAAATGCTTGGGCGTTCTACCTATTAATTTACTTTACAAAAAATTTGCGATCATGTTTCTAATTAAAAATACTCCTATAAATGATGTTATATATTCAAAACGTAATAGAACTGTAGTAGGAGAAATTAAGATTTTATAAGGGAGGGTATTTAGGTTGGGTGAAGTAGTGATTATTAACAATAATATGACAAGAAAATACGTAGTGTAAAATAAACACGCGGGGTTGATGACCTATTTCAGTGAATGAAGGGACGCGGCTGGTAGTACCGGTTGCTGGTGTCCTTTATAGGGATGACTATTCAGTGGCCCGTTATACGACCTAATATCCCTCGACGACTCGATATGGTGTTTGTGTGCAGGTGTTGATTTAAGAGGGACTATAAGTAAATGTATATATGTGTGTGTGTGTGTGTGTATGTGTTTTACAATTGTGAGTTTGTATTTTCTTGAAGGGAGTATGCGTAAAATCGTCCTACTACTGTATCATACCTACCTAATGTAATTTGGACAGTCTATGTTATGTATGTATATATAATTGATCACTGACCTTATGCGACGGTGTTTGTAATATTTCTCTGCATCTGGTTTGTGTTTCTCCGGGGTAGTGTTCGACGGTCGGTATCACGGCGACAATATATGTATTTTGATTCGCAAGGCTCACAATATATTATGTGTGTAACGCTCCTTCCTGGAGCCTCGTAATAAGAACCCGTATTTTAACTATTGTGATTGTGACTATTATCGTATGCTCTCGAAAATCCCTACATTCACGGCAATCGTACACAGTCGACGGCTAACCGAATGTAATTTAAGTTATGGAGCACTTGAAACTATACTTATATATTCTAAATAAATTAACGTAATTATATACTATTTATGATAATCTTATAAATTATATTTTGCTCATAGAAATTCCTACACTCGAGGCAATCGTACACAGTCAACGGCTAATCGAGTGTAATTTAAGTTAAGGAGCACTTAAAAATTATACTTATGTATTCTAAATATATTAACCGTAATTATGTAATACTTTATAATAATCTTATAAACTATATTTTGCTCATAGAAATTCCTACACTCGAGGCAATCGTA
>NW_021763446.1:0-661 GCF_005508785.2 Acyrthosiphon pisum
TGTTCTAGCCGTGGTAATTTGTCCACTTTGATATAGGTACTATACGCCACTAGTCGTTCGTGGCATAAATAACGGAAAATAAAAACATATATCTTTATGGTGGTATGGTATACTATATTTTTGAATTCTCTGCGAATTATTTTTCATGCATGAGTGTTTATAATAAACCCGATAATTAGTCGGTAAATAAAACAAAATTACCATGAAGACTGTAGATTTACCATAGGGCATGGGTTTATTTTTAGTGACTGAAAACATTGTATTCACCTCTGGGTTACATGCTTTAGATGTTTGTGATAAAGAGGTTTATCCAAATATTCTCGAACTCTTGAAAATATTTTGTACTTCGCCTGTATCAACTGCTATACACCTGAACGATGTTTTTCAAGTTTTTATTAAGTATTAAGTCTTACCTAATAAATAGTATGACAGAAGTAAATATTTTATCAATTTTCCTATCTAATATTGAATAATAACTATAAATTAAATACCTAGTAATTATTATATACTTTGTTTATTATAACTGACTTAGACACTTAGGGCCCGTTTTACAATCATAGTTTAAATTTTACCAGTCGAATTCCGCGGTTTAATATTAGTTTAACTATTGTAATAGTGTAATACGGACCTTTATAAGAGGAAGCTAAACCCGCGTGTGTTG
>NW_021763447.1:0-1853 GCF_005508785.2 Acyrthosiphon pisum
GAGAAATGGAGCGAATATCCAATCTGTAAAAATATGAAATTCAAACGCTCATAAAAATTTAATTTGATTTGCTTGAAGATATTTTTTTTTTGATTAAGATAGACAAACTTATGAATGATCTTGTATTACATTTTCAAATCTTAGATTTTAAAAGAAAATTTTCTAACTCAAAATAATTTGGAAATTTTCGTCATTTTACGTACCATTTTGTCAATATTTGAACTTTAAGTGCTTATAAAAAAAATTGTGACTATGGATTTTTAATTTTTTTCATCTGCCTTTGAAACAATATATTAGGAGCCTTCTATTAAAATGTCAAGCTTTTTTAACCAACAAACAAAATTTTATCGATATTTATAGAAAAAAAAACTAAAAAAATGGAAAATGTAAATGTCCGTTTTGAGCTCAAAATAAATTAAAATATTTGGAAAATGTTATGGTGTATAGAAAATGCTAATATAAACATTAAGTCAAAATTTCATGTACCTACGGGCATCTGTTTAAGAGTTGCACCAAAAACCAAAATCAATTTTTTCGAAAACAGATTTTGCGTAAAAATTCCCATTTTTCCTTAATTTTTCTTTTGTTTTTCTCGGCGCTTTTGAAAACTACTGAGAAATTTTTACTTTTGACCCCCCCCCAAAGTACCATCTAGATTTACTTTCCTATCAGAAAAGATACTGTTGAAGAAAATCTAAGTATTTTTACTGTCTTAAAAGGTGATGACAGGCACAAAAATAAAAAATTGAAAAAAAATTGAAAAAAAATTAAAAACACACATCATTGTAAAATCAATACATTCATCGTTTCCCTAAGAATCTAAAATATAGATTAAACTAATCTTAAAAATAAGACTTTCAAGTATAGCTTTGCTCAATATTGAAAGACAACAAACAAATTATATTAACATAGAAAATATAATTGACAATTTTGCAAGCAGAAAGGCAAGAAAAATGAATTTTTCAGTATTTATTTTTGAGTTGACTGTTAATGTATGGTATGTTCAATTTATTTGTTATTTAATAATTATTTATATTTAAAATGAATAAAAAAGGCTACAAATGATTACATTTATTTATTTGTAAATACATAGGTACCTAAAATTCCAAAGTATGTTTTCAAATTTATAAAAAATTTAAAAAAGTTAGACCCAATCTTTAAAGGCTATTTCTTTATCATTTTGGTATACTTTTATAAGACGTCGGCTGGTCACTTCACCCTGGAACACATTATATACATTAATATTTTTTTTTTCGTACAAGGGCTTCATTTAAAACTTTGGCCCCTGGGCCTCAAAATTGTCTTAATCCAGGCTTCTCCATAGTAGCCACTTCTAGCCTCTCGTGTGGTGCCGTTATTTCTAACTTAGCCCAGTAATTTCTGGTAGCTACCTACTCAGCAGTTCCAGTGGCCTCACGATTTTTTTCGATTTGCTTTAATTCTTGGTCTACATTTTAGACTTTAGTGTCCCGAAGATTCATCAGATGACAACGGGTAAGAGTTATGAAAAACGGGACTGTCTTGTTGAAAATAGTATCTACGCCGTATGGTCACCCTATAATAATAAATTATGTGTATTTTGTTTAAAGAGCAAAAATATAGATTTTTTCGAGAAATGGCCAGTGGTAATGTGTCATTGAGGTGTACCAAAAAAAATGTATATCATAATTTATGATTTATTAATTTTATAATATAACATAATTTTTATAAGACAGCGATTTTCAAATAGCTATCTATATAAAATAATATTAATATAATATAGTATACATATAATATCATTTTTATAACATATATCAATTTTGAAAAAACTACTTATATAAAATATTTATTTTGGCGCAAATGATATTGTCATG
>NW_021763447.1:3627-5965 GCF_005508785.2 Acyrthosiphon pisum
TAGTAAGTTGTTGCAATGTATATAAATGTGTATATTTCTAAGAAACATGGTTTAATAAAAAAAATATCGTAAATACTAAATAGTAAATAGTACTAAATAGTACTAAATAGTTGTAAATACTAAATGACTGAGCCCCTATGGCCCTATTCCATCAACTATTTCATTAGGAATCAGCGCACGAGGACGACGATGTTTATCGTTTATGACGGTATTATAATATATAGCTATAGCTATACACTTATACACTTATACCTCTATATATATATTTATGATATTCACAACAGATGAGCAATACTCGACGGCAATTAATTGGGGAAAAAAATTTAAAAATAGCTGGAAAATTAAATTCAACTATAATGTAATCATGATTCATGACATAATTCAAGTATTAAGTTCCACGAAAAAACCGTTCATTTTTTTGGTCGGGAATAGGTTTTGGTTATAAAACCGGGATTGAAAATATGAGGTAACCGCTTTGATGTTAACATTTAGATATTTACCTTGATTACCGATAACCAAACGAAAATTTTTTGATTTTTTTTTTTAAAATTCGAGTTTCACCGCCTTTACGGACCTCGCACGGCTCCGTCGAAGTCTTATTCGCCTTCCCCGCTAAATTTATAGGTAGTCCCCGGGCGTCGCGGAAAGCAGACAGCCGATATCGTCGCCGTCGAGTAGGTATCGCTATATAGAGGCATAAATATATGCGTCGGGACGTTCGATTTTTTTCGCGAACACCGCGTTTTCGACGTCCGAGGGCGGCCCGGGGGTCGTGATTTCGATATCGATCGCCAGGAATATCGTTAATTTGCGGCGGCCGCGGGCCGTGTAAAATTGAATTTTTTTTCTTATTTTTTTTCCGTTATTTATCTTTCGCTATCAGTTCCGCCTCTATCATATATAACGAAATTTTTCTCGATGAGCTGCGTTATTATATTATATTTTCTGCCTTTTCTCCTTTCGCTTATTCGGTCGCGCCGTATTTGTATATTTGATTTGGCATAAATATACACGATATAGCCACAGGTCTGTAGCCTGTAGGTAGGTACATGCATATTATAATAAATAAAATATAAATGTAGAAATATTAAGATTCGATACGGTGGTTGGGTCGGATCAGTCAAGTTATATATTAATTATATATGACCGCTATGCCATAGGTATGATTTTAAATGAACATAAAATCAAATTAATAAATAACAATATTTAGGTATTTAATATTATGTGCATAAGGGACATGCGCTCGATTATGTGGTTAAATATTAAATATATAATATACTATGTAGTAGGTACTTTATATTATATTACTGTTTTTAGGTGAGTCACATTTGGTTAGGCTAAAATACTGTTACAGATTCTAAATAATACATTTTTTATAAAGACTGGCAATTAAATTGTATTTTGATATGACTATAATAGGTATGACTTATGAGGTATGTTTACTTATGAGTATCATATGATATAAACTATAAGGTAACACTTGAATTTATTATCTACATATTTTATTATTTATTTTTTATGCTGGATAGTATGGGATGATTCTTTTATACTTGAATTGACAATAGTAACATAACTAACGTACAAGTATACTATGTAAAACTTAATATATCAAAATTTTTAGGTGAGTTAATTAGTTGAGGTAATGTATTCCCACCCTACAATTACAATATAACTCAAAATCAAAATCTTACTCCTCAAAACTACAATGCATCTTCTCATGAATATTCCCAAGGTCAATCATCCCAAGGTTCATCATCTTTTCAATCATTATAATTATTTATTTTCATTTAGTTTATAGAACAGTAGAAATAAGGTAAAAGTTATACCTATTGACTATTATATTAATAATGTATATTATATCATTCATTACA
The DNA here is from genome assembly GCF_005508785.2 of Acyrthosiphon pisum. Lineage (NCBI taxonomy): Eukaryota > Metazoa > Arthropoda > Insecta > Hemiptera > Aphididae > Acyrthosiphon > Acyrthosiphon pisum. Next base: position 5,499 of record NW_021763447.1, read on the forward strand.
ACAATAAACGTACAGTATACAAGCAGAAATATGTTTTATTTGATTTGATTTGAATAAATCATGAAGTGTAACCATAGGCGTAGCGTGATGAATTTATATGGTAAGGGGGGGTTAGCCTTTTTTTCCTTGTGGTACACTGGTTCATTTTTACACAGGGGGCTAAACAGAATTCTGGGGGGCTTAACATAATTATGATGGGCTATAGCCCCTTTAGTCCCCCCACAATTGTACGCCTATGAGTGTAACCAACATTTATATGTATTTATATTAATATAATGATAAAATATGACATATATAATAATTAAAGTACTTACTAAAGTGACTTGTTTTTGTTATTTTCATAAAATTAATATTTGTAACTAGAATATGTTAGAATAAAAGTGTATACCTTAATGTAACAGATAGCCTCTCTTCATAGGTTGAATGGCTGAACGCAAAATAGTGTCTTCTTTCTTTAAGTATGGTCC
>NW_021763448.1:0-1190 GCF_005508785.2 Acyrthosiphon pisum
TTATTAATCGAACATGACTTGGCATCGTCTTTCATGACGTTTTTACGCTGTGTTAATTTTTCTGACTATTCCAGTTACAGTCGCTTCTGCTGAACGTTCTTTTTCTAAGCTGAAGCTCATTAAAAATTATCTTAGAAACTCAATTTCACAAGACAGACTTACGAACATTGCAATTCTCAATATTGAAAGAGAAAAAACCTCAGAACTTGAAATTGACAAAATTATAAACGACTTCGCAAATTTAAAGTCAAGAAAAAAAAATTTTCTAAAGTAGTTTCAACGTTTTTTATGAGCAAAAGTATTTCAAATAAAATAAAATAATGTAAGTTATATAATATTATGCATTATTAATAAATAATAAGTAATATATTTTGTTTTTTTTTTTATTTAATGTTATTCTATAAACGTATCATACTTTTATAGTATTTAAATGATTAAATGTACCTACATTTATAAAATTTATATATATATATATATAATATATATATATACCTACATTTTAAAAAACCTACCTAAAAAAATTTACAAGATGTGATTAATTTATAAATGTTTATAAATGTTGCTAGGTTGCTTACAAGTAAGTAATAGGTAAACAATAAATATAACCTAATAATTAATAAGGATAAATCATATTGTATCACTGCTTATTTTTTATTTTTTTGGAGGGCCCATTTTAGTCTTTGCACACGGGCCTCCAGTGGCCTATTTACGCCACTGCGCAGATACCTTCAGATAAATCGCAAAATATAGACTTTACGTCTGATGATTGTTATTCATTTATTATTGTTGTATATAGAAGGTGTAAGGTACAATATTATCCATAATAAGATATTATATGACTATATCTGCTCCAAATGGTTTTCGCGCGTGATTTAGTCGAGTACCTATATATGCGTTATATTCAGTGGCGCCAAAATATATATTTACCTATGACAATTGTCATAGGTGATTTTAGTAGTTTGGGGGTCACCTTTGTTATTCTATAGTTATTTTATGAAAATTTGTTTAATAGACAACATAAAATTATATTTGGTGTATGGTAATGCAATTATAAGAAATAGGTGTCATAGGTAAAATGTTGGACTTCGGCGCCACCGGGTATATTAGTATGTCATATCGGGTTAACTTAACGTATACGATAGGTGATATACTCAATATCAATTACTTGTTTGTAGGTTATTTCGAATTTC
>NW_021763449.1:0-721 GCF_005508785.2 Acyrthosiphon pisum
TTTTAGATTCTGAGTGGAACGATGAATGTATTGATTTTACAATGATGTGTGTTTTTTTATTTTTTTATTTTTTTATTTTTTTTTTATTTTTTTATTTTTTTTTGTGTCTGTGTACACGATAAGTAGTCGAAATAATGCTACGATTTTCAACTTCAGTATCTTGTTCGATCAGAAAGTGAATATCGTTGGTGCATTGGGGAGGTCAAAATTTAAATTTCCCAGTGGTTTTCAAAAGCGCCGGGAAAAACAAAAGAAAAATTAAGAAAAAACGGGAATTTTTACGCAAAATCAATTATTCACAAAATTGAATTTGGTTTTTTGTGTAACTTTAAAAAAAATTACCGTAGATACATGAAATTTTGACTGAATGTTTATCTTAGCATCTTCTATACACCATAACATTTTCAAAATATTTTGATGTATTTTGAGCTCTTTACGGACATTTTTATTTTCCATTTTTTTTTAGTTTTTTTTCTAAAAATATTAATAAAATTTTATTTGTTGGATAAAAAAGCTTGAAAATTTAATAGAAGGCTCCTAGTATATTGTTTCAAAGGCAGATGAAAAATATTAAAAATCGTTAGTCACAGTTTTTTTTTTTTAAGCATTTAAAGTTCAAAAAATGACAAAATATGGAAAAATCACGAAAATTTGCAAATTATTTCGAGTTATAAATTCATAAAAATTTTTCTTTTTAAATCTAAGATTTTAAAATGTAATA
>NW_021763450.1:0-1074 GCF_005508785.2 Acyrthosiphon pisum
ATATTACACATAGAGTAATATTCACCGAGCGTCCTCACCCCCATATTATCTATTTTAATAACATATATTTATATTTATATATATTATATATACTTATATAATAATTATTATAATATATATTTCATTTCAGAATTTTGGACTTTTTTTATCATACTTAAAGGCCATATTATTCGCAAATGCATATATTTTGTTTACCATATTTTAAGACGTATTGTGTTGACTGAAATACAGTGTTTTGTGATACAAATTACTCTTTCAAATGAGAACCAACATTATTTACTATGAATTGTTCATCAGTAGATTTGTTTTGAAAATTTCTCAATTTAAATTGAAAAAAAAGGTGGGTAAGTGGATGTCGCTCTGCTGTACAGTATGTTAGAAGTGGGTCACTGTATAATGGACAGTATTAAATTTGAATTCAATGATATAATATCACTGTATAAGAAAAACGATTCTGAGCGGAGACGGTATATCAGTCTATGTATTAGACATATATATACTTATCTATGGTATTAAAAAAAAATTGACCTATAATAGGTACCTATAATAAATTCCAAATTAATCATATCATAATATCTATTAGGTACTTATAAGTTATAACGCGTTATACATCAACAAAAAACCGTGGTAAAATCATAGATATATAATAGTATACTTTAGAAGTTTCAAGTACCCACGAATAATATTATACAATCACAACAAAATAACTTAAATAGTTATCCTAGGTTTTTAATATGTAATTTCGTCCAAATTTGTACTTAAAATGACTATAAAAATAAACTGTGTAAATGTATTTTTTAGATTTTTTGGTAACAGAATTAATTACTTACGTGGAATCTTGTTTTAAATTTTTAATTCTTAGATACAAAAATTGAACATTTTATAAATTTTTAACTACAAAATAATTTTTCAAATTAAGATTTGATAAATTTTGTCAAAATTTGATCTTTAAATGCTTATAAAAAAAAATTGTGCCCATGTATTTTTAATATTTTTCAACTGATATTGTAACAATATATCAGAGCTTTGTATTAAATTTATACACTTTTTGGCCCAACAGATAAAACTTTATTG
>NW_021763451.1:0-833 GCF_005508785.2 Acyrthosiphon pisum
TCTACTCTCGTATTATAATTACCTCTACTACTAAAATTTAATCGTTTTCCGGCAATGTGTTTATTTATAACAGAATTAAACTGTTCACAGATATTAGAAGTCTTATTTTCTAATAAACTTTCCGCATTAGTTACAAGCCTTGAAGCAATGTTCACTATTTCCCTCATCATTCCACTAGTTTCAGCTTCTGGGACTAAATTTAATTGAATTTGTTTTGATCGATCACAAAAATATGACCTACAATTTGAATGATAACCAAGTCTGTGATATGGTGCATTGATAAATCACTTCTGAGACCTAAAATTATATATATTTTAGACTTTTTATGCAATAAAGAAATGTTGGTAAATTGGCCAACAATAGTACAAAATATTATTCACTATATGATATAACAACATACACATTTTAAAATAAATTATTATCCTACTCCAACCAAATTCCAAAATTATAAATAGGTACCTTTAATTTTTTGTGTTTTGGTAGTATTGATTTCTGTTCTCCAATGTAATGCTGCCATCTGAACATCACATCTAAATCTCTTAATGTTTGATAATATAAATTTGCGAACACGAAGAGGGTAACTCGAATTTCTAGCTAGTTGTTAGTTTCGAAGCATAATTTCTCATAAGATGGTTTTTACACTCAATTTTTCTTATTGTAAAGTTAAAGCCATATGGTCGACTTTCGGCTAACCGCTTAGTAACGCTACTATCTCCATCACCTTAATATCAAAACATTATTTATTATTGTAATTATTATCATTATTATTATTAATATATAAACACAATTTTTTTATAGACATATTTTTTTTCAAATTCGACGAAATTCGACGA
>NW_021763452.1:0-1457 GCF_005508785.2 Acyrthosiphon pisum
AAGACACACAACTAATAAGTTGATATGTAATGCAATTATTATTTCAAATAATTATTTTTTATAGTTAATAATAGGAATATGTAGAAATCCTTAACAGAGTAATCAAATGGTACCATGATATGAGTGGTTGGTAAGAGTGTACCTATGGACAAAATGGGTAGAATAGTATACACATAGACCTATATTATCTCAATGGAAAGGGTTTTTTTTAAGAAAGAGGAGCAACATTTTTTTGTTTTTATATTTGGTCAGTGCCCAAAAGTGTCCATAAATATACTAAATTGAATTGGTCTCTGTTTCTTTTTATGAGGAACATTTAAACATTTAATATTCGTTTCTCTAATTATATATATTCCTATTAAGAGGATGCTACCCATGCATTTGTTTTCACAGTCTTACGCACGTACGACAAAGCAAATTTTCATTCACTAGTTTCAGTATTTTGCTGGTAGTTTTGATATTAGAGTGATTTAACCTATAATCATTTTTTTAGATAATAACATTATCTGTGCTTAAGCGTTGACTTTTATTTGATATTTTAATTTTCAAGCGAGATATGAGCATTTTTAATTTTTGATATTTCACATACCCATATCTTGCTTGAAAATGCAAATTTCGAAAAATCGGCAACGCTTAAACACAGATAATATTCTTACCTATAAGTTTTATAATATAATACCTATTGGTCAATTCACTCTAGTATCAAAACTAACTGCACACTATTTAAACTAGTGAACGGCAATTTGCTATATGTCGACTGCGTATGTAAGACGAAGTCAACAAATGTATAGGTAGCGTCCTCTTAAGTGTAATAATTATCAAATAATCAGTGCTTAGCTGTTACAGTTAATCTCAGATTATAATTTATTATTAAATGATTGTAAAAATGAACATTATCTCCCAATTTTTATAACCGATTATAATAATTTATGTCTAAATATTAACCGATTATAGTGTAAAAAGTATCGATTATAACCGATTATAATTTTTCTTTTGATAATAATCGATTATAATTTATGAATACAAAATAACCGATTATAATTCATCTTAATTTATGTATAAAAAAATAACCGATTATAACCGATTATAATCGAAAACATTTTCTACATATCGATTATATGGATACAAAATTCACGCAAATAGGGGGGATTTAGGGGCTACCCCCTCCCACCCCAAAAATAAGTCCATATCACTCCCAAACATTTCCTAAATTTTTTTATAGTTTATTCAATATTATCAAAGTAAAGCTTTAGGCCCCCAAATCCTAAACGCTATTTGCGCTCATGGGCTTATTATAGTAACCTGGTTATTGAGTACCTATTACAATACCTACTGTACCTAATAATGCATAACCTAAGTAATACGTAACTGGTACGTGTGTAAGTACCTAGTACCTACTTACTTTAGTAATAGTATTAATTATCTTGGATAATTTTTTACCCATCCACCCGGTCCCC
>NW_021763453.1:0-799 GCF_005508785.2 Acyrthosiphon pisum
AAATACTACCTACCTACACACATGGACATTAGATAAATACTTATAAAATACTCAATATTTTTATTTTTGGAAATCTTAATGATTATGACTGGTCAACACAAAATACATTGTGACATTCTTAGTGTAATTAATAATTTATTTACAAAAAATTGACTTTGACATAACAAAATTAATTTTATGTCTTGCTGTTGGTGGTGGTTTATATCAATATACCCAAATCCTAATGATGATATAAATCTGCTAACAACTACAAATTATAATTTAGAACTTAATATTACTCTATTTAAACAAACAATTACAATATTAATACTATGTAAAATATAATAAAATAAATAAATAATAACCAACACTTTATAAGATATAAATTAATTAGAATTAATATTTTTGTTTTGTTCTTTTCCTTCACGAAACTTGGCATTAGTCACATAAAATTTCATATATCTTGATCAATAAAATTTTTGTTATTTCTTACAGTTCTTATGGTTACTAAAACACATGTGTATAATGTAAATACTTACTAATTATGCATTATATTAAATGAACACAGCGAAGTCACAATAGGGGAGTTCGGGTACAACTGTAACATTTTCGATAATAGTATTTATTTCTAAGGAATTTTAATCTAAACTTTTTAGCTCAGATTTTCCACTAATTTTAAATAAATCATAATCTTTATAAATATGTTTATATTGGACATTGACTTTCACAGTAAATCCGCAAAATTTCATAAAAAAAAAAAATGTTACATACATACTCCATCTTTATATTGTCAATAATTTGAACTTTCAAACGTTAATTC
>NW_021763454.1:0-892 GCF_005508785.2 Acyrthosiphon pisum
CCCGGCGACTCTCCCTTGATCGCGGTTCGTCTCCCCGGAGGACGCCGTACCGCTACGCACAATATTTTTTTACACGGCCGCGATGCCCAGCTACCCGGCGACTCTCCCTTGATCGCGGTTCGTCTCCCCGGAGGACGCCGTACCACTACGCACAATTTTTTTTTACACGGCCACGACGCCCAGCTTCCCGGCGACTCTCCCTTGATCGCGGTTCGTCTCCCCGGAGGACGCCGTACCACTACGCACCAACATAGTAGATGTACGCGTGTGTATCCGGTGTCAAATCGTTTTTTTCATATTCTGTTTTACGTTAGTGGGAGTCCGGGTAAAGTCAACTCCGGGGACCGAATCGAGAAAAAATTAATATCCCCCTTCAACCTGTAAATTCCCTGGATTTGTCCCCGACAGTCGGTCATCAATTCTGTGAATCCCGTCGGAAATCATCGTGTAAAATATCACAGGATTAAGAGCGATAAGAATTTAGTGAATCAACATGTGGTTGCGTTCAACCTCGGGAATGGCCGATTGACGGGGACACGGGAGGGAAAATGATTACGAAAATCAACTGGTGGTTGCGTTCAATCTCGGGAATGACCGACTCACGGGGCACGCCGTCCGGGAACTTCATATCGTAGGGTTCAATATCGGGAATGACCGACTGACGGGGACAATATCTTGGGGAAAAGGAGGATGGAACGATGCACGGTGAAATCCAAAGTGTCCGGGTGGTTTTGCGGACCGAGTCCCCGGTACTCACGTCCGAAGTCGAATTCACTTTCAACTATTTCCTACCGCTATATCTCGTTTAATATTCGTCCTAGCTCTATTCCACCTCTGTCCATTTACGTTTTGTTTTGTTTTTTCAATCAGATCTGAAAGTTTGGAAGCCGTC
>NW_021763455.1:0-844 GCF_005508785.2 Acyrthosiphon pisum
GCAAGGTTAAACACGGCTGATAATTGTTCACCTTTAATTACAGCATCCTCGAATCAACACATAAATAAAATTAACTGTACACCCTATGCCTTTTACATAGAAGCAGAATTTAATAATATCACTTTACCAATAACAATTGACACGGGGGCAAACATATGTTGTATTCGACAAGAATTACTACCTTTAGAATATAGATTCTATATAGATTTCTATATTATAGAATAACGCCAAGCACTATACAGCTATCAGGGCCAGATAATAAACCACTATGCATGGCGGGTATAACAAAAATCAAAATTAAAATTAACAACTACAACTTTGATGTAGACACCTACGTTGTCAAAAATCTATCAAGCGCAATAATATTCGGGAATAATTTTTTGATAAAAAACAATGCTTTAATCGATTTCAAAGACAGTAACATTATTTTAAGTAATAATATAAATATCCAATTAAAAATAAACAATACAAACGCGGTAAATAGTATAAATAATAAAAACAATATTATAGAATTAAAAGATAGCATATTTAATTGCCCAGATAACTTTGTTATAGCTCGCTGTATATCTGCAGATCTCAAAATGAATAAGGGGATAACAATTAATTTAATATCCAAAGTATATGGTGATACTAAACCACAACTTTCATTACAAAAAATAAATGTGGGAGAAACGATACCTATAATCAATAATTATAAAACTATATTTCACTTGATAACAAAAGATTTACACTATCACAAGCCCAAATATAAGGATCTAAAATCTTCAATTCACAATCTACAACTTGAGATCTGGACCTATTAACAAATCATAACCGAGTGATTAATCGCGGCCGGCGACTTTAA
>NW_021763456.1:0-812 GCF_005508785.2 Acyrthosiphon pisum
CCATTTGCCCACCATTTTTTATTATTATTATTTTTTTAGAATATTTCATTTCTGGATAGAATCGTCCATTAATAAAAAATGCAAAAGTAGATAATGAACTTATAAATGCAATAATGGTGAAACAAGGTGACGAAATAATAAACATTAAATCACCATCTGATAATGATATATATAGTGATTACTGGACCATAAACCACTATAAAACCAAAAATATTCAAATTACTAATGCTAAAGACAGATAATATACTATACAAATATATAATTCTTAGAATTTACTTGAATACAACTTACAATGACCAACTCCTATAAAAAAAATAATTAAAGAAATTCATTGGTGGATGTATGCAATAGTTAAAAGGTCCTTATAATATATATATTTGTGATGTAAAATACTTGTCATTTTAAAGAAATTATTTTAATAATATTATGATGAGATAAAAAAAATGTTATGGGTAGATGGAAAGAAGCTGAGTGCTGTGTAAAAATAGCAATAACTGATTTAACAAAGGATCAAGGGCTCACAAACGATTTATCAAACATCATACAAACAATATTTACACGGTTCATGTCTGATCCAAAAAAGAAAATAGGATGTATTAAAAAATCAAAATCATAATAAATCTGTTTGTAATGGTTGTTGAAAATTAAAATAATATATATATATATATACTAGCTGATCCCGTGCACTTCGTTACCCGTTAAATGTACAAACTGTATATGACTCAAACTTTGTTTAATGCGTTATTGAATATTCGGTGTGTGATTTTCTAGATTTATCTTAATTTTTCTGTTGCCCAGGATAAAAATTCTAA
>NW_021763457.1:0-1033 GCF_005508785.2 Acyrthosiphon pisum
TCAATAAAGTAAGAAAACTTCTTTTAGAACAAGATGTAGGATATTTTGAAAAGAATGGTAGAAATTTAAATTTAACGGAAGCTCACAGTACCATTTGCACAAAAAAGCATAGGATAACGTACGCACACGACCCGAAAACGGACGTGAGGCTTACAAAATGTATATTCAACACAACAATTAGCAAACAGGGGTACGCAAATTTTATAAAATATTTTGATTAACTAATAATGTAACTTCACGAACATAAAAGTGTAATTAATTAAATTTTAATTAATCTGAATGTCCAAATCACAAACAATACTACTAAAGCAAAATCTAACACAGCATACTGTAATGTCCGCATAATAATAATAAAATACAACAGCTTATCTAACAACATAATAAAGTAAAGAGAGAATAGGAAATAACAATAACAATAATATTAGATAAAATTGTAAATAAATTATAAAAATAATAATCCGAAAAAAAAAAAAAAAAAAAAAAAATTTTGATTACAGAATATAAACAAATGAAAATAGGATTAGAATCGGTACGGCGTATAATTTTGAGTCATGTGATCTAATATTATTAAATTTCGATCAATGGTACATTATTATATACCGTATGGATTAAACACTCGATAAGAAAAAAAATACATACGAGTGAAGTCTTGTTAATTTAATCGGTGGCGTGAACCAGTGCTTTGATTAAACAGCATGGGCGGCGCTAGGGATTGAATTAGCAAGATAGAAATAAATACAAAATAATAATAAAATCATTTTAATGCTGTACTGAACCAGAAATACAACTTTATATTGAATAGTTTATTGCTGGTTTGGACCTGCAGTAAATAAGATAAAAACAAGCGATAATTAAATATATAATAAATAAAAATAAGATTTAAATATTATGGGAAATATATATATACGATAAAAATATAGAAAAAATATATTAATAAAGTAATATAACGGATTAGGAAACGTAAGGAAATATTATATACATAAAATATTTGCACATTATAGTAAATAAAACATTATTAACATGTGTTGGGAAA
>NW_021763459.1:0-1120 GCF_005508785.2 Acyrthosiphon pisum
CAGTGTATATTATATTATACGTTATTATTATATCCTTATATATATATAATATGGCCGGGTAACAAGGGGTTATTTTTTATTATTTCCCTCCACCCTCTTCTTCGCTACTCATCCTGGCTCCCAGCACCGCGTCTTGCCGAAAACCTGCCGCGGGGAGAGAAGATTTCTCCCGAAAAAGATTCCCCAATATAACCTTTTCGCCTCGCGCTTGTCGCACGATATCGTAGGTATGTATATATACATATGTACAGTATCATATAATACGCGCGTACTTGCCACCGCCGAGGCTGTGACTTTTATCTCCATATAATAATATATTATATATATATATATATACAATATACATGTACATACATATAATAACAACGCCACTGAGGAAGACTTTGACTGTATATATATACATTATTATATATTATAATACCTTATAAGTAGGTATATATATTTTTTTTCCCCCAATGTTTTCCTTTGGGTTTATTTTCCGGATAATCCGTAACCGTTTGCCATACGCGCGCTTTGCTCTTATACCCACCTACCTACGATATTATATTATATCGTACGTTTAGTTTTATATACCAGGTAAGAGAAAAACAACCCGATTCACCGATCAAACGTGAACACGCACGGCTCGGGGTGATCGACGGCCGTCGAAAACGTTAAGGCGAACGCACCCTGTGAATTTTTTATACCTTCGTTCTTCGATACGACCGTACAGTGAGCGAATCGTGAGTGATTCACATATTGAATCAGTTAGAGTCTCGGTAAACCGTTCGTTTCATCGCAAATCGTACAGTGATATCGATAATTTAATGTGTTTTTTTTAGCAAAAATATATACAGGTAGTGCCGCTCGCGGTCGACACAAAATTCTGGTTATAACTTATAAGTTCCATAGATAGGTTTTGAAATTATTATATTATAATGTCACACATAGATTAGGTTTACCTACCAGATTACAATACTTGAACAATATTGTGGACTTATAACATACCTAACCGGAAGCGGTATACCGATGGGTTATTCTTTTTATTGCGACCGTCCGCTTTGAATATTATTATTTCCCGATTGCCATGATATGCGTATTTTTTAAGCAGGGACTGGAACCTTTTGAATTTATCGGCTTC
>NW_021763460.1:0-1985 GCF_005508785.2 Acyrthosiphon pisum
TCATCAACAGTACTATCATTATCGCTAATTTCCTATTTAATGTGATCATATAAAAAAACATTTATATAATATTAAATGTGACTATATGTGTTTATTACTGTTAGTTTGACTTAAATATTTATATTTTTATATATTTACTCCTCTATAAGGAAAATTATTTCTAATTTCTTGGTGTTCCCCAAAAACATATTTATGATTCCTAAATTTTTACTTCTAAACAATTTTTTTTTACTATTGGTAGGTATTATGCCTATCATAATTATTTAATGTGCTATAAAAAATACAAATGATATTATTATACTTAATAAAAAAATGTTTTTTTTTATAAAAGAACTTTCAAGACTAATTTAAGAATATAAGATTAATTAAGGTAAATCATTTAAGTCAAACTAAAATATAATTTAATTTATATGATGCATACCTTTGTAGTAAATGAATATAATAAATGAGAATTATGTAAATGCTTTTTCAAGTTTGTTACACTTGTTTTATATGATAATTTTTTCCTACATAAGTCACAAGTGGCAAAATTTGAGTCAATTTTAGTAAAATGTTGCCAAATATTACTGGTTCTTTTATCTTGACTCATTTTTTTTAATTAAAAGAATACTTTAATGTAATAATAATTACTGGTGGGTATATAAACTATAAGAATGTAGACAATTTTACTTTGAATAAAGACAAAGACCACACTACACAGTTTACAGATTAAAGGCGGTACAGACATCAGACACCAATATAAAACCTATATTGTTGCACAGTATTTACTATTTAGAGCCTGTAAAGACATGCAACTACTTGTATGAATATTGTTTGTATAATAGTGCAAAAAGTGTAGTGACTATTGTGTTATATACTTATAACCTATCTATTTGACATTTTATAAAATAAATTTAATAATGTGTACAACAACAAAGGTATAATCAGTTCTTCAATATTATAAATCTTTTAATTTTTATAATTACATATGTTTTTACAATTATATAATTGTTAAAATTCATAAAGTAATAAAAAGAACAAGATTTTAAAAAAAATGTATTTATTATTTATATTTTAAATATCTGGTTTTTCATTGTAATTCGGGGTCCTGGGATCTTCCTCATTTACAAATGCCGGATGTTTTCGTTTCAAATGACCTATTAAATATAGATCAAATTAAGTATAGGTACAATACTTAATAAGATAGGTAATAATATAATATCTTAAAATGTATATACATATAGCCATTAGCCATTAGGTACCTTTTAAGTTTGATGTATTGAGTATTCTCATAATACTTAAAATATTTATTGCAAATCTGGCAAACAACATTTTTATCGGCATTTTTTTTTAAATGATCCCAGACTACAGAAAGCTGTCTGATACCAGGTACCATTGAATTAAAAAAGCAAGTAGAAACTGGGGATCTGTATTCTATATGAAAATGCGAAAACCTGCTGAGAACATAAGGAACTGACTTACACAAAATAATATAATATTTTTAATTTAAAAAAAAATGAATCGTATTTATCAAATTAATTGTATTAGATAGGTAGGTACTTATTAAGAAGTAAGAATGTGAATTGTGATAGGTATGCGATGCAATGCATTAAAAATATAAGAATATTGTATGGTATAAACTATATATTACATAGAGTAAAGAATAAAATATAATATTTAAATATATTATGTCATTAATCATTATAATATCATAATTCATAGAAGTAGCAACTGCTATTATATTGTTAAAATTAAATATTAAAAGCGTAATACGAGAAGTAGCAGTCACTGCTATTTTCACTGCTACTCTTTCAATAGCAGTAACAACTGCTACTGCTACTGAAAATAAATCACAGTGTACCATCTCTAAACGCTCCCGAACTCGACAACTCGTTGGTCGGCACACGGCTGTGAGTAGTGGGCGCGGCTTAAACGTCGCGTGCTTGCGGATCACGAAAACACCTCACAGCGCATTCTCTTGGATCATTGCATGGTTTCGTTTGCCC
>NW_021763461.1:0-834 GCF_005508785.2 Acyrthosiphon pisum
TTTTACTCGACAAATAAAGTTTAATTGACATTCATAGAAAATTAAAAACTAATAAAATTGGAAACTGAAAATGTCCTTAAACAGTTATGAAAACTAGTGAGAAATTTTTACTTTTGACCCCCCCCCCCCCCCCCCCAGAAAAGGTACTGTTGAAGAAAATCCAAGCACTTTTACTGTCCTAAAAGGTGATGACAGACACAAAAAAAATAAAAAAAAATAAAAAAAAAACACACATCATAATAAAATCAATACATTCATCGTTCCACTCAGAATCTAAAATAAAAAAACACACATCATTGTAAAATCAATACATTCATCGTTCTACTCAAAATCTAAAAGTTGATCATAATTTAAAATCTTCTTCAATGCCTGAGCGTATCTTACATAATAGCCGAGGAATATAAATAACGACCGATATACCGAGTGGTATTATGTGGGCTTTCTGTTATAATTCAGGACATTTCTAGGAAATATTGACCGAAGATTAAACTCACACATCAATGTTCATTTACTTTGCACACACTTACAAGTCATTTGAATGTTCTCATGTTAAATTGCCTATACAATTTCCTTAAAACACGACCGACTGGTACCCCCTTAACATTTAACTGAAAGTTGACAGTATTCAGATAGTCTATCATAATATTAAGTAATTTAGTAATTAGTTTAACACTTTATAGCCGGCAGCCGCGCAAGATAACAAAACACGTATATTGTGTACAAGATCTAATTTTAGAAATAGGAAAAATATTCCTCATTACCGCTTAACGGTTCGATAATAATAATATATAATTTGGTTTAGTACCTATACTAGAAAAAAAACTATTCACTTTT
>NW_021763462.1:0-779 GCF_005508785.2 Acyrthosiphon pisum
TCTGAGTGGAACGATGAATGTATTAATTTTACAATGATGTGTGTTTTTTTTTTTTTTTTTTTTTTTATTTTTTTTTGTGTCTATCCATCACCTTTTAGGACAGTAAAAGTGCTTGGATTTTCTTCAACAGTACCTTTTCTGATAGGAATGTGAATCTAGTTGGTACTTTAGGGGGTCAAAAGTAAAATTTTTCCAATAGTTTTCAAAAGCGCCGTGAAAAACAAAAGAAAAATTAAGGAAAAACGGGAATTTTTACGCAAAATATGTTTTTGAAAAAATTGATTTTGGTTTTTGGTGTAACTTTAAAACGAATGACTGTAAATACATAAAATTTTCACTGGTTGTTCATATTTCCATTTTCTATACATGATAAAATTTTCAAAATATTTTAATTTGTTTTGAGCTGTTTACGGACAATTTCAGTTTCCAATTTAATTAGTTTTTTTTTCTATGAATGTCAATAAAACTTTATTTGTTGAGTAAAAATACTTGACAATTTAATACAAGGCTCCTACTATATTGTTACAATGAGATTTGAAAAATATTAAGAAATCCTCAGTCACAGTTTTTTTTTATTAGCATTTAAAGTTCAAAAATTGACAAACTATGTAAAAATCACGAAAATTAGCAAATTATTTTGAGTTAATAATTTGTAAAAATTTTTCTTTTTAGAACTAAGATTTTAAAATGTAATACAAGATTCCTTATAGGTTAATCTACCTTTATCAAAAAAAAAATGTCTATTAGAAACTCAAATTAAATTTTTATGAGCGTTTGAA
>NW_021763463.1:0-835 GCF_005508785.2 Acyrthosiphon pisum
GTGTTGGGAAATATCTAGATAAGTTATCTAGATAAAAATTATTTATCTTTTATCTTATCTAGATAAATTTCTACTCAGTTATCTTTATCTTCATCTAGATAAAATTCTAGTTATCTATGAGTATTATTTATATATTATTATCTAGATAATTTATTTAAATGAACTAAAAAAAAATTTGAAAATTTAAAATATTTTTATTATTTTATTTTTACATTTTTCTATTCTTCATCTATTACATAGAAAACACGTTTAGTAATATGCATTATAATACCATGTTTTTCATATTTATTAATATTCATTGTCTGGAGTTTTACATCGTAAACAATGAGAAAACCCAAAAATAGAAATATGTAATGGGCATGTAGTGGGTAAGATTGTAAGAACAACTAATAATAGCAAAAGGAAAAACATCTATCCCTGCTACCCGCCGGCCTCCGACCACCACCGAATGATGATGGTCTCATTAGCTGATACCCGTTTCATAGAATTGTGTAAAAAGTATGAAAAATAATTATTGTTTTAAAAAAATAAACCAATATTCATGGATATTGGACTCACAAGCATAATAATATTATAATAATTGTAATTTATAACAATTTAATATTTATAAAACCCTATTTGAATTCCCGGTATTTCAGTTATTGCTTAACAGATCTGTACGACCTCTGTTCTCTGCTTTAAAAAATTTTAAATTATGTATTTTTTTTTTTACCTGTAGACTCAAGTAAGTATCCTGAATATTTTCAAAATTTATCATGAAATTGTCTCATATTTATCTAGATAAAAATTTACTAATTTTTATCTTTATCTAGATAAATCATTAGTTATCTATTCC
>NW_021763464.1:0-853 GCF_005508785.2 Acyrthosiphon pisum
AATTCAATTTTGTGAATTTCGATTTTGCGTAAAAATTCGCCGTTTTGTCGCTTAATTTTTCTTTTGTTTTTCCCGGCGCTTTTGAAAACTACTGGGAAATTTAAATTTTGACCTCCCCAATGCACTAACGATATTCACTTTCTGATCGAACAAGATACTGAAGTTGAAAATCGTAGCATTATTTCGACTACTTATCGTGTACACAGACACAAAAATATAAATAAAAAAAAAACACACACATCATTGTAAAATCAATACATTCATCGTTCCACTCTAAAATAAATTATAAAATATTCTTAGAAATAGAGTCTTATGTATACCGTTTCAGAAAAATAATAATAGGCATTGATAATTTACGTAGGCATACTAGAATTGTGTTATACAGCAGACTTAATACCAAGTTCCCCATTATTTTTTTGATTTAGATTTAAAGTGTACTATATAAATTTTATTTGGAATTGTATTGAAAATTAATTCTAGAGAAAATTTAAAAAAAAAACCATAGAAAATTAAAAACCAATTAACAAAATTTACAACAAACCCGTTTTATGTAAACTATTCTCCGCTTGGTGTCGTGAAGTTTCTGAAATTCTTAGACAGTAATATATTTTTAAGGTTTGAGTATAAAAACGTCAAGTTCATAAGATGATAAAAAAGTTAAGAAAAATGTTTATTTTAATATAGTTAAAATAACGTTTTATACTTACGTCATATACGCATTATTATTTTTAAAATGATTAATTTTGAAATCATAAATAATTTATACATTTTTACGATAAGTCATATTATAATAAACTTTTAAAAGTTGGATAGTTTACGTGTCATATGACCAGCCTATTATATATGAACACAA
>NW_021763465.1:0-2699 GCF_005508785.2 Acyrthosiphon pisum
TCTCATGATGATTTTCTTGATAATATAAATGTTAACGACACTGTTGAACAAGAACTTCAAGGTAATTTATTTGTTTTACATAATTATTTCTTACTCAACAAACAATATATTTCACCTAAAAGTTTATATATTAATTATTTATTAGATTTGGAACCAAAACGTCCGTCTGATGTTCCTCAATTTGTACCTACTGCACGCAAGAAAAAAGATAAACCGTGTATACAAAATTTGATTTGGAAAAAACGTGGAAAGTTTGTACCAAAAATCCATGATTTTGATCCTTCTAAGGTAATATAACTATTTATGCATACAATTTTGTACTACCTATTAATTTTACTCTTAGAGTGGTGTAAACAAAGAAGAATTTGGACTATCAGATCAGTCAAGCATTTTAGATTTTTTTGAGGCATTTGTTACCCCAAGCTTATTGGGGAAGGTTGCATTTGAGACAAATCGCTACTGCCAGCAATTTGACAACGTTACACCTGGTTCTAGGTAAATATTTAAAAAATATGACTGCTTATATAATATTATACAGACAAAATTGTTCTAAGGATGTTATTGAGTTATTATAAACAAAAATTGCAAATACATTACAAATTTTTTTTTGGACTATAAATTAGAATTTTTACATTTTATTTTGACACACTTATATTATGCAAATGTAACAAATTATGTGTAGAAAGAGATATTATACTTTTACAAAATATGACCTAGAGAGATAAAATATATTCTTTATTATAATAAGTTACACCTACATTTTACAAGTTATTATAAATTTATTTTATTTTTTTAGAGTCAATCAATGGGTAGATGTAGATTGTGAAGAGATGTTTGTGTTCTTAGCAATAACAATGCTTATGGCCAGGAACAAAAAATTAGAAATACAAGACTACTGGTCCATGGATCCTTTATCTCATCAACCAATATTTGGCAAATACATGAGTCGCAACAGATACCAAATTATATTGCGAATGCTTCATTTTAGCCAGAATGAAGATCAAGTACCAGGGGACAGACTTGCAAAAGTGCGTATGCCTTTGAAAGAAATAACCAAAAATTTCAAAGAAGCAATGATTCCTTTTGAAAATTTGGCTATTGATGAAAGTTTAGTGCTTTGGAAAGGAAGATTATCGTTTAAACAATTTATTAAAACCAAACGTCACCGTTTCGGCATTAAAATATTTGTGTTGTGTGATGTAGAAACTGACTTTATACTTGACATCATTATATATACTGGGAGTACCACTGAGTATAAAAAAACTGACCCTAGCCTTGGAATTTCTGGTGCTGTTGTGAACACACTAATCAAACCATACTTGAATAGAGGCCATAAATTATTCATAGACAATTGGTATTCATCACCATCTTTGGCCAACTATCTTCATAAGAGAAAAACCAATGTCACAGGGACAGTTCGAAAAAATCGAAAAGGTATGCCGACCCTAATAGCCAAATTAAAAGTTGGACAAACTGAAAGCCAACATACAAAGACTATGTTAGTAGTAAAATGGAAAGATCGTAGGGATGTATTTATGCTCACTACTCAGTTTGAAGACAAAATGGTACATATTGGAAAAAATGATCATCAAGGTAATGCAATTTTGAAGCCGGTAGCAGTAATGCATTACAATGAAAGTATGGGGCCAATCGACAAAACAGACATGCTCTTGAGTTCAGTTGAATGTGTGAGAAGAACAATCAAGTGGTATAAAAAATTATTTTTTCACTTGATTGATCTTTCACTTTTGAACGCATACTCAGCTTACAAAACGTGTACTGGACTAAAAACTAGCCTTGCAGACTTCCAGTACCAGTTGATACGTGAAATATTCACTAAGTATGCCACAATAAAGCAAAATATATGTCGCCGTTCAAACACGTCATGTTTACCAGAGCGTTTACAAGGACGACACTTCCCTTCGATAGTACCACCTACATCAAAAAAATTAAAACCACAAAGACGATGTTTAGTATGCCAGAACAAATTCAATAAAAGAAAAGACACAACATACATGTGTGTAAAGTGTGATGTAGGGTTGTGTCCAGTCCCGTGTTTTGAAATTTACCACACACAGGAAAAATATTTTTGACTAAATTATAATTTTTTTTTTTACTATTTTCATAATTATAAATATAATATAAAAGCATAATATATTTATACTATACAAAAGTGTATAACATAACAGAATAAATATTAATTGTTTGAATATGGTGTTTTATGTTGATTTCATTTCTAATAGCCGGTAATTACTGCATTTTTGGGAAACCATGGCATACATTTCTTGAAATTTGAATTACTAAGTAAATAATGATTTTTGAGTTTTTTTAACTTTATAGATTTGTTTGTTACATCTTTCAAAATATTAAAAGTAAGAAAAAAAAATAAGAAAACAGTCAAATTTATGTGAAAGGGACATGTTACAGAGTACAAATCGTCTGGTAGTGAAAGGGTTAACATGCTTATTACCTCTCTATTCTTTCTTCGCTCATATTCTCCCGTGTTTTGATTTCTTCTGGGGCCAAAAATCTGTCGTAACACCTTTCTTTCAAATCTTGCCAGATTTCACACGCATATATCGCTATCGGACGTATCATTACTTTGTATAAAGTTAGTTTAGATCTGATTGAAACTAATTTAGATTTTAATATTGTCTTTAATCCGAAGAAGCACTTGTTAGCTAAACTTATTCTGTTTT
>NW_021763466.1:0-1125 GCF_005508785.2 Acyrthosiphon pisum
TGCGCGTTATGTTTGATGGGTTATCCGGCCGGTATATGTTATCAGATATATTATATAAATTAATTATTAGATACCGATATATCAACGGCACGCGTCTTACAGCAATTTGGCGCTGATCTAATTATAATAATATTGTTTATCAGCCATATATATATACGCATATTATTGTTGCAGGTACGCGTGTTTCTGTGAGCGCGGAGCGGCGAAAAAAAGGGATGAAAAAACGTGCCCTCATTTATAACTACAATAGCGTCACTGTGTAATATACTGCACCGTCATTGGATACCTATATAATATAATATCGTGTGGACTTGTATGACTCAGCGGACCGAGTATGCGGTAACAGAGGTTAACCAAAACAAAATAATACCCCATCCGGCCGGTATATTATAATATAATAGCTGATCTCGTGCACTTCGTTACCCGTTAAATGTACAAACTGTATATGACTCAAACTTGGTTCAATGCGTTATTTAATATTCGGTGTGTGATGTTCTAGATTTATCTTAACTTTTCTGTTGTCCATGATAAAAATTCTGATTCACAGCAGTACATTGTCAGGTAGGCAATCTACCTGCGGTAGACCGCGGACCCCGCGTTATTTGTATGTAAGTGTATAATTTAACTCTACGCAATATCAAAGTTATACCAAGTTTGTCGTTTTTACTTAATTCCACCTACGATGGATTAATATAATCAATTAATACAAAAACCTAACCTAACCGTACTAAAATCCAATGAGTAAAAAAAAAACAAAATTAACCCTTTTTAAATTAGCCTATCTTCTTCCCAGTGGTCTAATCTACCCAATTAAGAGGCCATAACTCCGGAATTACTCATAGCACAGCATACAAACTTAGATAATAGCCGATTCTCAGACATATAATTATTATATTGATACAAATAATAATATTAATCAACAAACATGCCAGATTAACCAATAGCAACCAATATATAATACACTACTATTATTTTTATAATAATATTTTTTTTTTATATATATATATATAACCATAGCAACCATTTATAAACAAATATTTCTACCATAAATTATCAAAATCCCTGTTTGAGCACTTCTATTATTTTTTCCTGGACAACCCTTATCACTTAGGGGTATGAAAAATA
>NW_021763467.1:0-2257 GCF_005508785.2 Acyrthosiphon pisum
TGTATTATTGTATTAAAATTTAAAAATATTAATACGGATATTTCAATATTTATTCTAAAAATAACGTAGTTCCATATCGAATTGGTATTTATATGGGAGAGTGTATTTCCCCGAAAATAAATCCCCTATATTTTTAAATTTTAAAAATTGTATACTTATTGTTCATTTATATTTGTAATAACTAATAAGGTATTATATTAACTGGCTGATAGGGTAATTAATTATATTACTGTGACTGGTGAGTGATGAGTGATGACTAGTAACTATTTGATAGTTTTTATATTTTCAAACTTAGTGAATTGGTAATAAAATATATTAAATATTATATATTTAAATATAAAATAATATTAATAAACAATAAGAGATATATTATATAGTTAATAGTTAGTACTTTAGTAGTTAATATTACAAATTATAATTATTTATAGAATCCTCTAGATTTATCCACTACAGACTTTAAGTTAGGTATGGTATATATAATATGTATGTAATATCATTTTTATTCATTTTTATTAACTATCATTATTTATTAGATTGTTTCCACGATACATTACTTTTTCAGTTCTTAAAAAAAAAAAACATTTTTTTCATTCAATTTTTCAATTTTTTCAGTAAAAAAACCAATTTTTTTCGGAAATTTTGATCCCTAGTTAGACGTTAAGGTAATTTCCTAGCCATAGTCGTAAATGTGCATTATCGAAATATTTGAATTTTACAACCTTGCCCATGTCGTCATAATAATATAGGCATTGACGATATCGGCTACAATTTACTAATGTCGGGAATTTATGGTAGGCATTTACGTTATTACCTAATCTACATCTCGTCGACGGTAACACACACACACATATATTATATGTATATGTATATGTAGTATTGTAGTGTTTGATATTGACGGAGTTGGACGAGACGACAATAGAACGAAACGAGAGAGAGTCGTGCGGGAATAATAGATGATGACTGTAGGAGATCGGAAAACTTGTTAATCCGCCGGGATACAGCCGTAAGGAATGGGAGGCTTATACACTCGTTCGTCGAGTACCTACACGTTCGAAGTCTGTTCTTTCCGCTGCAGCGTCTATATTATTATCATCCGGCCGACACCCGCCCCTCTCCCCTATATCGGCGTACGAACGTGGCAAATCGCGTCGCGAGATTTCGTTACTGCAGTCGGCGGCATTATCGTCGGCCGCTGTAAATCCGACGCCAATTATTCGTATACCCACCGACGTCTCCGTCACACATACATGTGCGTTATATTATAATGTAGTCTTACGACACGCGGCGGTGACACGTCGTCTTCCGACAGACACTCTCGCGGTGAAAGAAAAAAAAAACCCGCAAACAAATCGACCCGACAATATTATAATAATATAATGCTGTTAGGGGGGTGGGGGAGGGGGTACACGAATCGCACCTATATATTATTATGACGTGAGGACGGGGTGCATACCTATACGTATAATATACAGCCGCTGCAGTCGACTGCGACAATATATTATATTATATCATGCAGTCATCGGCGTACCCGATGATATAAGGTTGGATTTGGAGTTTATGTGTGTACGCCGAGTTAACGCTTCTGATTCGTTTACGTTGTATACGTACCTACCTGCCTAATAACACATCGTTAGGCGATTTATTTCGCAAATGTTTGTAGTTAGAGCGTGGCAATTACGGTATCGTGTGACAAACGACGGAAAAGAGTTTTGAAAAATACCGGATTTTTTTCTCTATCTGTAATTCCGCGAATGCCATTTTTCTAACACAACATAATATATTATACGTAGTCTGAGTGTAAAACGTTTGAACGTTTTCTTTGGTTGAATATGTTTTTTTAAATGTAATAATCAGAGCAAACGGTCACTGTATATATATTTTTTTAATGAAATCAACTAATTTTGTTGCTTCAACATTTATAATTTACTAAATGAGCAGACACAACACGGAAAAAGCGTCTAGTGTACCTACAGCGTATATATTGGAACTTGCTTCAGCTTGAATGTGTTCAGGCGGAAATATCCCAAGTTCTGTGAATTTGTTTTAAAAATTGAATGCCCTCCATATGATTACTCGATCGGTTTTCGTGTCCTCAAACGAACAAATTTAATTTAAAAAAAAGGTAGGTAAGTGGTTGTCGCTCTGGTGTATAGTAGGTTTCAAGTTGGTCATTGTATAACGGATGGTATTAAATTTGAATTTAACAATTTAATATCATTGTATAAGAAAAACAATTCTGAGCGAAGAAGGTCAGTCA
>NW_021763468.1:0-920 GCF_005508785.2 Acyrthosiphon pisum
CCTCCGATAGGTCTGACCGTGGACAATCCACACCGGCAGTCCCCGCCCTGGCAAACGCCTGTAGTTTGCGTCGCAGGTAAACGCAGCAAATGCCAGGACGTTGTTGTACCGCCGAATGTCCACCCGGAATCTACGGCCATCCTGCGAATCATCTATAAATAAACTCTGTAATAAATAGGGGACGGGTAACAACGCGTGCTGTCCTGCAGCGACCATTTGGCCGTTGTTACAACAGGTGAAGAAGTGACCCCGAGACGTTTCCTCGACACTGAAGTGGCGGGCATAACAATCTGGGCAAATTCTGTCAATCTGGGCGCCTGCGTTGTGACGCTCTGGAAGCGGGTGTGTCACGCTCGCCTGCCGGTGAATCATTGGCACACGCACTCTGGGTAGTCCAACCAATTCCACGTCCTCAATCTCCTGTACCTGGTAGTCGTCTTCCACCACTTCCTCATTGTCCTCCACCTGGAAATCATACACTTCCACCACTTCCACGTCCTCAATCCCCTCCGCCTGACCGTCGACCACTTCTATGTCCTCCATCCGGACCTCCTCTCCATCCACGTCATCTCTCTGGACCTCCACGAATTCCATGTCCTCCACAAACTCCATCTGGACCACCTCTCCGTCCGCATCCTCTCTCTGGACCTCCACTTCTTCTACGTCCACCACCACCTCAAATTTAGGAAACAAACGAATAGAGGATGTAGAAAAAAAAGAATTTATTAAAAAAAACTATGACTGAATTTGAAAACAAAAATATAACACGTCTTGACTTCGTTAAAAAATTGGCAAACATAAATTTACCAATACATAAATGATATATATATATATATACAACTATAATTTTTAACCTCATCATTTTACAAAATCAACATTAAATTTTAAAACAATAATAAATAATTTATAATATACATTTA
>NW_021763469.1:0-782 GCF_005508785.2 Acyrthosiphon pisum
GCCGCCACCGATCTAGCTCATTTGACGATGATCGTTCTCGTCACCATAGCCATCACAGCTTTCACAGCAGTCGTGGTCGTCATGGCCGTAGTCGCAGCCGTTCCCACTCTCGTTCCCGGGCAAAGACGCTGATGGAGCTTGGTCTTGGCGCTGCTGCCGTCGCGGCTGGTGTCGCGGCGCTGAGAAATAACCAAGCCAACAAGGAAGGTGGCGATCGCAAAAGCCGCTCACGCACGCGTTCCCGTTCTCGTGGCCGCACCCTCAGCTCGGTACGTTCCGAGAAAGGTGGTGATGATGCCCGTAGCGAATCCAAGCGTCGCCAGCATATGGCTGGTGCTGGTCTTGCTGGCGCTGCGGTTGCTGGTCTAGTCGAGCATCACCGCAGCAAATCTCGTTCACGCAAAGGCGAGCGCTCTCACAGCCGCTTAAGAAAAGCCCTTCCTATTCTGGCTGCCGGTGCAGGCACTGCAGCTGCAGCTGGCTTTTACGAAAAGAAGAAAGCCGAAAAAGATGGAAAAGACGGAAAAGATCGCGTCAGCCGTGAGCGACGCCGATCTCGTTCTAGGTCTCGCAGTCGTCATGGCTCTGAGATGTATCCGGACCCTTCGCGTGATTCTGCAGGCTTGATTGAGTACGGAAGCAATCCGGTCTCTGGGAGTATTCCCGCAGAGCACTACTATGGCCAACCCGCTAGTCCTGGGGGAGCCTACTACTCAGATGGCGCCGATGCATATGGTGCTCGCCGCCACAGCCGTAGTCGCAGCCGTGGCGCAGACGGTATA
>NW_021763469.1:3267-4096 GCF_005508785.2 Acyrthosiphon pisum
GCAAAGAGCTCTATTCTATTAACATGGCAAATGTCATTTGATCATATTCGAAAGATGAAAAAGTCAGCTGCAGATCTTCTCGCTTTGATGAGTTTCTTTGACACTGAGGGCATATCGGAAAATTTTCTTCGAGGCTCCACTGATGAAAGTGATGATGAAGGTTCCAGCGAGTCAGATCACGGTCTTGACTTCGAAGATGACGTTCAGATCCTCCGCGAGTACTCATTCATTTCAGTCAACCAGGATACGAAACTGCTTCGAATGCATGGCTTGGTGCAAACAGCCGTTCAAAATTGGGTAAATGCTTGTGAAGACGAAGAACTATGGAGATCTCAGTTTATTCGAAATCTTCTTAACGTATTTCCCAAAGGTCATCCTTTCAGTAACTGGGAGAAATGTCGTTCACTGTATCCACACGTTCAAAGGACGCTATCTCATCGCCCGAAGTCCGAAGAATCGCTCAGGGATTGGGCTTTCCTGTTATACCGAGGGGCAATATACGCACAGACAAGCAGGAAAGCCCAAGATTCCCAAGAACTTATAACCAAGGCAAAGAATGAGCTTGAGAAACTTCTGGGCCCTGAGCATCCAAATACACTTTCCAGTGCTATCGTTCAAGCGACAGGCTACTCACTAGAAAGCCGACTTAGGGATGCCGAGGAAACACTTTCGGGATTACTCAAGACCTGTGAAAAAGTTCTTGAATCTGACCACCACGTCACATTACAAGCGAAACATTCCCTTGCTGCGATTTACTACTCCGAAAGTCGATTCCGGGACGCTGAAAATTTGTGGGAACAAATTCTCAAAGCCAGGAGAGCTTCTTCGT
>NW_021763470.1:0-2338 GCF_005508785.2 Acyrthosiphon pisum
TTAGTGGATGACAATGTTCTAGCACTGTATTTAGCATTATAAATATGCTTAAAATTAAACAAGATAGTTATGTTTAATGTAATTTATAAAAATCCCACAATTGAAAAACGCAAAATGTTACTATCTATTTAACACTCCGACATAAGGAAATCGTCAAATCGCGTACCAATGTACGAAAAAACCTGAAACATCCATCTTATATATTTTATGCTTTTAATATTAATATATAAATACATACAATATATGTTTATATTAATATACATTAGAAAGGTCACAAGTGCGATACCTGCTGGTTTCAGTATAGTACCTATATCGTAGAATATTATCGTATAGCAATAAACTAAAATCAAATTATATTTTATTTAAAAATTAAAATTTTGGCATTTAGGAAATCATTAAAGTTTTTAAATACCTATTGGTTACTACCAAATTCAAAGAGGAGATGGTTTCGAGATGACAAAACTTTTTTTAAATATTGACCAACTAAGAGCTAAAAAGTATGAGAAAGCGTATAACACTACGTAACTTCTTTATAGATAATATAAGTATTTTTTAAAAATAATTTGAATTTGACCAGAAAATATTTTTCTCTTCAAAATTGATAATTGGTGTTTAAACTCGTTTTTGAATGTGCCCAATATTGAGGACCCGCTCAATATTAATTGTAGACACCAGAATTATTTAGTTTTTTTAAATCTTGCTATAATATTATACTCGTTTATTAACAGACGGAAACGGTATAAATGTGGTTTTCCCATCCTTTTAATGCCACATTGCCACTCGGCTGATGTATATACACACGCCGGTGTAAAGTTCAAGAAATCGTAAATCATAATGGTATGATACAGCCATACAAGTTAATACTTACATAATATTTCGCCACGTGCAAGCACAAAAACGATTAGCAAAGCACCTACAGGCTACAATATAGGTACCTGTTGTATTTATAATCCAAGTTATAAAATCATTATGACTTATAACTATTGCATGCGGATTTATGTTTTTATATAAATAAGTATAATATTTTTTGAGTTAATGCATGGGCTTAACAGGTGTAAGCAATGTGGACGAATATTTGAATTTTGAATTACGAAATGCATACTAAGAGATTCGTTTTGCACATTTTTACATATTTTAGCGTCGGGGCTATTTAAGTGCCATATGTTTGAGAATATTAATTTGTAGACGTTTACGTAAAAAAAAACATAGATATAATAGAATGGATAGGACTAGTGATGGGCACAACCGAGTGAAAACTATCGAAGTACTCGATAGTTTAAACTATCTAATTACTCGGTTGTTTAATAAAACTATCGAACTATCGAAAAACTATCGAACTATTAAAAACTAATCGAACTATCGAAATTTTTACTTTTTAGGTAAAGGTAAGTTATGTATTGTTTACTATTTAGCCATGATGTTGTGAATGTTGTCATTCGAGATTTGACTATCGAGTATCAAGCTGGTTATTTCATTATATATTTGTCGTAAAATGTTTTTCACAAAATTATTATCAAGTAAATTCGGTCGATAATACCGAAAAATCACTCGATTGTTTTTTTTCAACTCGATAGTCAAAACTAGTTGGTACTAGACGTGTGTTATTATTTACTACCGAATGAAAACTATCGAGTAAATTACTCGATAATTTTTAAAAACAATCGATGAATAATAATATCTATTCAATTGAAAAATCACTCGGTAGTTTTTGAAACTATCGATAGACAATCGATTGTTAAAACTAGTCGGTTGCGCCCATCACTAGATAGGACATTCATGATTATCATACAGGAACGAACGTGAAATTATAGAGGTCTTATCACAAATAAATTGATGTGTAAGTACATATATATATATATATATATTTATATTACGATAAGACGTCTGCTGGAATGAGAGACAACGATAAAAATAGTCTTTCTTTCTTCCCCATTCCGGCACGCTTTCTTCTATATTGTTATTATAGCCATGGCCAGATGGCCTATCCATTATTTGATATCTACGAAAAAAACCATACTTTAGTCAATTTTTCTCTTCTTCTCGTATGCATCATAGATGTACCTACTTTGTTAAATCTTAAATTAATATTCTTATAAAATCATTAAAATATAATTAGATGTTAATTGGGTTTAACAGATCAATGTAGGTATAGGTACCTAGGTAATTAGTTTGTGGTGAAGACTCAAAACAATAAATAAGTTAATACCTAAGACCTAAGTACTATATCTATACTAATAACAATTTTTTATTAGTAATAATTTAAATTGGGAGATAATATTTTAGTACTTGTAACTTGCGCTACCGATAGGTACAATTAAGTGCGTACCTATGTAATTTG
>NW_021763471.1:0-1017 GCF_005508785.2 Acyrthosiphon pisum
AATTATCAGATAAATATGACGTATATATTAACCAGTGCTACAGGTGAAAAAAAACTTAAAAACTATGTTAGTAGTAGGTAGGGGCCGACCACAAGCGGTCGCCAATACAGCGGGACAAAAGCCAAATAAATAAACTTACAAAAAATAATTCGATGGTCGAGTGACAAAATAATACACGAGGGTAAACAATAATAAAAGGGTGAATGATAACAAAATATGATAGCGTAGGTACGACCTGATCCGGAGTAGCTGGACAGTCTGCGTCGGTGGCGAACAGCTGATTCACGTTCGGTGGTCGACTCGTGCGTGCGTCGGCTGTCGTCGGACGACGGCCAATAAAGAATGCGCGTGCGGACAACAACGGCGGTTACGACACTCTCTACGCGTGCGGGCGCCGGTTCGCGTGCGAACCCGGACGGCCGTGCAAATAGTTTGATTTTGACAAACTGAAGCAAGACGAGATGGATATGATGTGATATGACACAGATCCTATACCCAAAATGATACGCAGTCACGGCGAGGGCGTGACGCGCGAAAGTACGAGGTGCTCGGACGACTTTGCACACGTACCAGACGGAACGACCAACCGCGTGGCGCGAGGGGCTACGGGTGGCTGAGTAACACTTGACGAAGGTTTTAGCGAGGTGCTAACGCTGTCGTATATGATTGACAGACGAACGCGAGCACTATGGTGAGCAAAACGGCTCGGACGGGCACGGAATCACGAACGGATATTGACGGCGACGGCGCACCGGTTCGCACGTATATTGGACACAACGGCGACTTCGCGACAGACTGACATTGCGACGGGCAAGCATGCGGCGGGGAGAGACCGCCGGCGGCTTACCGATAAAGCTTCCCTCTCCGGAGATATCGGAACGGTCGCGCGGCGAACATTATACGCGACGATAACGTTAGGGTAAAGTCCAAACTCTGGCATACGCACCGAACACTAGTTTTTAAGTGCGTTTTTTATGTCATGATACATACTAAGCCTAATCGGTGATAAATACTTAA
>NW_021763472.1:0-1172 GCF_005508785.2 Acyrthosiphon pisum
TAGGATAATCTACCTTTATCAAAAAAAAATGTCTATAAGAAACTCAAATTAAATTTTTATGAGCGTTTGAAATTCATATTTTTACAACATTTGATATTCACTCGATTTCTTACGTAACGATATTCTTATTTGGTTGTAATTAAAAAACGAATGACTGTAGAATCTTGAAAATTTCACTGAATGTTTATATTAGCATTTTATATATACGATAACATTTTTAAAATAATTTGACTCTTTTTGAGCTGTTTACGGACATTGTAAGTTTTAAATTTTTTTAGTTTTTTTTTCTATAAATATCAATAATGTTTTATCTATTGGGCCAAAAAGTGTAAAAAATGAATACAAAGCTTCTGACAAATTGTTACAATAGCAGTTGAAAAATATTAAAAATACATAGGCACAATTTTTTTTATAAGCATTTGAAGTTAAAATGTTGACAAAATTTATCAAATTTAAAATTGAATAATTATTTTGTAGTTAAAAATGTATAAAATGTTCAACTTTTATATCTAAGGGTTGAAAATTTAAAGCAAAATTCCACGTAAATATTTAATTCTGTTGCCAACAATTCTAAGAAATACATAAGCACAGTTTAATTTTATAGTAATTTTAAGTACAAATTTGGACGAAATTACATATTAAAAAACCTGGAATAACTATTTTAGTTATTTTGTTGTGATTGTAATGATTGTATAATATTATTTGTGGGTACTTGAAACTTCTAAAGTATACTATTATATATCTATGATAGTACCAATGGTTTGTTGTTGATGTATAACGCGTTACCTGATGGATATTGTGATATGATTAATTTGGAATTTATTATTGATACCTATTATAGGTCAATTTTTTTTTAATACTATAGATAAGTATACCTATAATAGGTATGTCTAATACCTAGACTGACAAACCGTCTCCGCTCAGAATCGTTTTTCTTATACAGTGATATTATATCATTTAATTCAAATTTAATACTATCCATTACACAGTGACCCAGTTGTAACCTACTGTACAGCAGAGCGACATCCACTTACCCACCTTTTTAATATTATTATCATCTAAAATAGCTGTTGACTGTGGTAAATGGTAACGGCAGTTGATAAAATATGAAGCAATGCTATTTGATTGTTGGGAGTCATAAAATAAAATAATAATACCTAAATACAACAATC
>NW_021763473.1:0-984 GCF_005508785.2 Acyrthosiphon pisum
ATGCGAGTGGCGCATGCATTACTTTTGTATGAGAGGGTGATGGATTAGTGGAAAAAACCTAACCTATCTACAAAAAAGGCCTTTTTAGTTAGGTATTTATCATTTCATAATAGTAAAAATAAACACTTATGTTTATGAAGTTATATGTATAGCTATGATAAATTTCCTATGCATTGTTACAAAAAGTTTTTAATTAATTGATTATAGACATAATATATTTTAAACTAAAATAATAAAATTACAATACTAGATTTTATTTTATTTCTTGCAATTATTTGTCAATTACTTCTTCAGCATTGTTAGAAATGTCATCTTTTCTATCATCTTCCGGGCTGGTTTAACGAGCGATATAGTAATTAGATCAGTGATTAGATTTATTCCTTATAAAATATACTATACAGAGTGGTTAGGTTAGGTTTGGTGATCCACCAACCATGCAGCTCACTTCATTTTTCTTCAATAATGCAGTTATTCAAAATCTGATTTTTGTAATTTTCTAAGACCATATTTTCTAACTATTTAGATTTGTTGTACTACTTAAACAGTGTCCTGTGGAGGAACAAATTTATTTTTTTTAAATGAGAACCCTTTTTCTACTTAAATTATTTAGCAGATAGTTTTTCTGAAAACTATGACAGATAAAAATCAAAATTCGATTTTTGATTCATTTAACTATTTATGTACTAATGATAGTTGGTCCATGATAATAGGTTTGGAAAATTTAAGGGGTGTGGTGATTTGAAAATTTTAGTAATTAATATTAGTCTGACAACAATTATAATTTGTAAAAATTGTAATACCTATAGTAAAATATACTAGATCCAATGTTACTATATTTTATATTTTTATAAAACCAATTTTAACGACTATTATCTTCATTATAAATATTTTAATAATTGAAAAACTACTCGTTTTTCACTAGGTGCAACTAAATTTTCAAAAAAAAAAAAAAAAAATGCACTAATTAATTTGCATTACCAAAGA
>NW_021763474.1:0-887 GCF_005508785.2 Acyrthosiphon pisum
CTTATAGACATTTTTTTTTTGTTAAAGGTAGATTATCCTATAAGGAATCTTGAATTACATTTTCAAATCTTAGATTTAAAAAGAAAAATTTTTACGAATTATTAACTTAAAATAATTAGCTAATTGTTGTGATTTTTACATATTTTCTCAATTTTTGAACTTTAAATGCTAATAAAAAAAAATTATGCCTATGTATTTTTAATATTTTTCAACTGCTATTGTAACAATATATCAGGAGTCATGTATTAAATTTTCAAGTATTTTTACTCGACAAATAAAGTTTTATTGACATTTATAGAAAAAAAAACTAATAAAATTGGAAACTGAAAATGTCCCTAAACAGTTCAACACAAATCAAAATATTTTGAAAATTTTATCATGTATAAAAAATGGAAATATAAACAACCGGTGAAAATTTCATGTATCTACGGTTATTTGTTTTAAAGTTACACCAAAAACCAAAGTCGATTTTTTCGAAAACAGCTTTTGCGTAAAAATTCCCGTTTTTCTTTAATTTTTCTTTTGTTTTTCACGGCCCTTTTGAAAACTATTGGAAATTTCAAATTTTGACCTCCCGAATGCACCAACTAGATTCACTTTCTCATCAAACAAGATACTGTTGAAGAAAATCGAAGCATTTTTACTGCTCCAAACCGTAATGACAGACACAAAAATTAAAAAATTAAAAAACACACATCATTTTAAAATCAATACATTCATCGTTCCACTCAGAATCTAAAAGATGGGTAAGTGGATGTCGCTCTACTGTACAGTTGGTTATAAGTGGGTCACTGTATAATGGAAAGTATTAAATTTGAATTCAATGATATAATATCACTGTATAAGAAAAACGATTCTGAGCGGAGACGGTATGTCAGTCTAGATAT
>NW_021763475.1:0-781 GCF_005508785.2 Acyrthosiphon pisum
CTGCCTTTTATTAACTCTGACCTTACCAGCGTACGAAGTGCTAGGCTTCGGTGTTTCATCTACGCGGACAGTGTCCTCATCAACGACCATAAATTCTGGTGTTGTAACCCTTACTGGTTCCTGGGAGAGTCTTTGTTTGAGGTCTTTTGACGTCTCCTCTATGGTGCGGATTTTCTCCCTAAGTGAACCTATTTCCATGTACAGGTCACCGTTTGCCATGTGTGCTTCGCGAAGGTCGTCCTTCCTCGCGGATATTTGTCCTACCGCGTCAGCGCTTTCCATCGCTACCTTTTTAGATGCGATCAGGATCTCATCGAGGAAGTGAGAGATCTGGTCTTTCCAGGTACGACCAACTTTGGTTTTGATCGTCATCTCCTCGATGACGGCTCGACACTCGAGGATATTGGTGTCAATGGTGGAGAAACACGCATTGAACCTTTCGCGGATAGTGCATGGGCTAGAGTCATCCTGAGTTTTCCTCTTTCGAGCAGGACCACTAGCAATTGGAGTCTCGTATGCCTCAAGACTCATGGCGCCGCCCCTGAGCCTCAGTGTCGAGGCACCAGCGAGGTCATAGCCAGTGGTGTCCAAATAGGCTACCCCGGTCGTCATGTTCGATTTTACTACACCCACGGGTGAGTCAGTTTTAATGTTAAGGTCAGAGTTAAGAATGATGTCAAATGATGAGTCAGAATTATCGCCCGTAGCTCGTCAACCACGCTGCACGGCTCTGGTCGTTGGATGAAAGCGGCTAGGACCCCCGCAAATCCTTGGGTCCATG
>NW_021763475.1:19493-21392 GCF_005508785.2 Acyrthosiphon pisum
TACGCACCTCCGCTACGAAACGTTACGCACCTCCGCTACGAAACGTTACGCACCTCCGATACGAAACGTTACGAACCTCCGCTACGAAACGTTACGAACCTCCGCTACGAAACATTACGCACCTCCGATACGAAACGTTACGCACCTCCGCTACGAAACGTTACGCACAACCGATACGCACCTCCGCTACGAAACGTTACGCACCTCCGCTACGAAACGTTACGCACAACCGATACGCACCTCCGCTACGAAACGTTACGCACCTCCGCTACGAAACGTTACGCACCTCCGATACGAAACGTTACGAACCTCCGCTACGAAACGTTACGAACCTCCGCTACGAAACATTACGCACCTCCGATACGAAACGTTACGCACCTCCGCTACGAAACGTTACGCACAACCGATACGCACCTCCGCTACGAAACGTTACGCACCTCCGCTACGAAACGTTACGCACCTCCGATACGAAACGTTACGAACCTCCGCTACGAAACGTTACGCACCTCCGCTACGAAACGTTACGCACAACCGATACGAAACGTTACGAACCTCCGATACGAAACGTTACGCACCTCCGCTACGAAACGTTACGCACCTCCGATTCGAAACGTTACGAACCTCCGATACGCACCTCCACTACGAAACTGGTACTACGTACGCTATACTGTAGATAAAGAGTGCTGACAATAAAAAATGCTTAAAAAAATGATAAAAAATCTAACGCGCGCCCGGTGTCAGTACGCGCTAATACGGGCATCAATATATGGCTCAAAAAAAAATTAAAAACGGCTAAAAAAAATTTAAAAACGCTATACTGTAGATAAAGAGGTGCTGAACAATAAAAAAATGCTTAAAAAAATGAATAAAAAATCTAAACGCGCGCCCGGTGTCAGTACGCGCTAATACGGGCGGCAATATATTGGCTTCAAAAAAAAATTTAAAAAACGGCTAAAAAAAAATTTAAAAAACGCTATACTGTAGATAAAGAGGTGCTGAACAATAAAAAAATGCTTAAAAAAATGAATAAAAAATCTAAACGCGCGCCCGGTGTCAGTACGCGCTAATACGGGCGGCAATATATTGGCTTCAAAAAACGCAAAAAAAAACGCTTAAAAAACGCCTAAAAAAAAAATTAAAAAACGCTATACTGTAGATAAAGAGGTGCTGAACAATAAAAAAATGCTTAAAAAAATGAATAAAAAAGCTAAACGCCCGAGCGTAAACGTTTAACGCGCGCCCGGCATAGTACGCGCTACGAACCTCTGATACGAAACGTTACGCACCTCCGGTACGAAACGTTACGAACCTCCGCTACGAAACATTACGAACCTCCGCTACGAAACATTACGCACCTCCGCTACGAAACATTACGCACCTCCGATACGAAACGTTACGCACCTCCGCTACGAAACGTTACGCACAACCGATACGCACCTCCGATACGAAACGTTACGCACCTCCGCTACGAAACGTTACGCACAACCGATACGCACCTCCGCTACGAAACGTTACGCACCTCCGCTACGAAACGTTACGCACCTCCGATACGAAACGTTACGAACCTCCGCTACGAAACGTTACGAACCTCCGCTACGAAACATTACGCACCTCCGATACGAAACGTTACGCACCTCCGCTACGAAACGTTACGCACAACCGATACGCACCTCCGCTACGAAACGTTACGCACCTCCGCTACGAAACGTTACGCACAACCGATACGCACCTCCGCTACGAAACGTTACGCACCTCCGCTACGAAACGTTACGCACCTCCGATACGAAACGTTACGAACCTCCGCTACGAAACGTTACGAACCTCCGCTACGAAACATTACGCACCTCCGGATACGAAATCGTTACGCACTCTCCGCTATCGAAACTGTTACGCACAACC
>NW_021763475.1:38680-47105 GCF_005508785.2 Acyrthosiphon pisum
AGTTTTGAATTTATTTTGCAGACGAGTGACTGAGGCTACTTCGAATTTCAGTTCTATGAGTTCTTTATATATACAAGCTTCTGATATATTTACAGGGAGGTTCCTAATGATGACAGATAGTTGTTTGTTTTCTGGGAATTGGTAAGTGTGGTATTCTATACCGGAATCGTCAAAAAGTTTTGTTGCGGTTCTATAATCGTCAATAGAATCCATGTTTAATTTGAGAGCAGATTTTGTGTTCACGATGGAGAATTCATCAAAAGTTATATTAGATAATGATGTATGGAAGTTTTGATAGTCAGAAATGTTGTATACGTAAATATGTGGAATATTTGGTCTAACCTGTGATTGTTGAGAGCTGACTTCGTCGTCGGTGCCGTCCGTTTTGTCGTTGTCTTGGAGAGTTAGAAGTGGGGCGAATCTGTTTTTACTTGTATAAGGAGGAGTGAGAGCATCACTACTAGTTCTTGTATTTTTTTTTTTTGAAGTATCTGGAAGATTGTGATCTTGAGGAGAACTACTATTTTTTTTAGGATTCATTGAATAAAATTAATTATAAGAACACAAACGTTGGGATTGATCGGAGCGCTGAGAACAACCTGTCGCGGCGGCTACTGATAACCAACTGAATAATATAATATAATATATATATAATAATATAATATATATATAATAATATAATATAATATATTACTAATATTAATTACTAGGTGTCTGGTGTATTTCTGTAGTAATACATTGTACATTGTATCATTAACTAAGAACGCCGTTTGTATTTAATAATTCATATTAATTCAGACTAATTTAAAACAATTTCAATTATTTAATATACCTACAATTTGTTTCTGTGACCAACACCAGGCCATTCAGGTGGTGCACTTGTATACCCTGCACCACCCCTGAACACGCCTATGTCACACTGACATTTTGTAATTCCGTTAAATGTCTGTTCCAAATATTATGAAATATATATATAAATAATATATGAAATTTGATGATTCCAATGAATGTGTATCCCAAAATTTGAGAATCCCAATAAATGATTGTTTTAAATAACATAATTCTAATATACGTCGGTTCCAAATATCGTAATTCCAGCAATTGTCTGTTCCGATCAATATGTGAAATTTGTTGATTCCAATTAATGTGTATCTCAAAATTTGAGAATCCCAATAAATGATTGTTTTTAATAATATAATTCCAAGAAATGTCATTCCAAGAAAATACGGCAGCCCAAAAAATGGCAACTCTTAAAAACTAGTTTCTACTAAGTATTTCTCTTTTAATCAATAGAAACCATTTATGAATAAAAATGTATACCGAAAATCACAAAATCCCCCTTTTAAGCACCTCTCCGGGTGGAAAATAAAAATTAGAAAATTCATTATGACATATAAAATATACAAAAAAATGTCGTGCAACTAGGTAGAACGCAGTTACGGATGAGTTCGTACACTAACACAGTGACATGATATTTTTATATATTAGAAGAAGATTAAGCTGATTTACTAGAATATTAATATTTAAATGTGGATGCCTTTAATAATTTTTGATACCTAACCTAATCTAGGTATCTAAAAAAATTGAAAACTCGATAATAAAATCTACACAAATCAATCTGTTATCAATATATTTTAATAATCATTAAAAATCATCGTTGTGGTATTAGGCGTGAAAGTTTAGGAATCATTGATTCTTTTCCGGCATATTACGATCCGGGATTTTACGTTCCGGAATATTACGGTCCGGGATATTTAATTCCGGAACTCTACATTCCGCATTATTACGTTCTGTGGTTTTACATTCCGGATTATTACGTTCCGTAATTTTACCTTCAGGTTTATTTATTTTCCGGACTTCAACCATTCCGGGTTTTTACATTCCGTAATATTACGATCAAGGATTTTACATTCCGGATTATTACGTTCCGGGATTTTACGATCCGGATTTTTAATTTTCCGTTATTTTATCATTCTGGACGTTTTTTTTCGGAAAATTACGGCCTACTATTTCTAGGACTTAAGTGTTAGTGGTGTAAAGACCCTAAGTTGGTGTCTGGGCGCGCGTATTATTATTGTACGCTCCCGGCCCGCACACCACCTTCTCTCTTAAGAATATTCGTCTTATCGCTCCGGTCAGCACGGAACACATTATAACGATCAAAGTCTAAATCAGCGTCATTAATATCTACATTCAACCAAGTTTTCGTAATTACAAAATAATCAAAAATTAAATAATGAGACATTACATCTAAATTAATTATTCACATTATTCACTCATCATGAGAGTTTGTTGATGGATGCCAAGTGTAAATGTGAACAGTTTTTCTTTTTTATTACATACCTATGGATTATTATTACGAAAATGCTATCCTGGTAGAAATTTTGTTTATTGTTATTTATTTATTTTTTTGACATTTGTGAACATTAATAAATTGTTGTCACTTAAAATACGTACATTGTTTATCTTAAACATCAGTAGTTGATGATGGAGAGTTATCGTTACCCGCCAACTTCAACTGTATCTCAGTCAAACTTTTATTTTTCGTCTCTGGGACTGTATACCACACGAATAGGGCGCCCAACGCACAGAATAAACTAAACATCCAAAAAAGGCCAAGAAAACCAAGCGAATTTGTAGTTACAAATGTTAAGAATGTTACTGCAAATACCAAAATCCAGTTTGTAGCAGTAGCTAAGCTTGTGCCATATGGTTTGACCTGCAAACAATTTAAATTAGTCAAATATTTTATAATAGATGAATAAATTAAGGTAGGTAATCTATTGTTGGTTATTACATTTTATGACGTAACTAATGAACTAAATGCGCTGGTAATCAGGGCTGAGAAAGTTACTAAATACCTACTTAACTGGTTACAAGTTACACAAATTACTAGATACTTTTGTGTTATGTAACTAGGTACAAGTTACAGTTATGTGACTATGTTACATTAGTAAATGTAGGTACCTACAAAGAATTGTTGACCAGCCTCGGGATAGTTAAAGTAATGTTATGATCTTAAATAATGATTCATTATGCTAGGAAAAAAGATTGTTTCAACCATAATTATATACAACCACTGAATAACCACTGGCCGGATTAATTGTGAAAACCAAAATGGACGAATTGAACGTTTATATTTTTACTTTTGAATTCCCACTTATGAATTATCAAAGCATAAAAATCACAATGTAACTTTTATTTGTAAGTTGTAAATTTCATATAAAGTATTTGTATTTGTATCTAGTTACAAGTTAAAAGTTAAATTATAAAATTGTAACTTGTTAGCTGTTACAAAAGTAACCAAGTACATAACTTAGTCACATGTAACTATGATATGCCCTCCAACCATGCTAGTAGTTGGCACAGTTTGTTCCTATTTGACAAAATATATTTTTTTATTTAATACTCATAAAAAAATTGAATAGTAATTAAATACATAAGGTAATTTTAAGAAAGAATTATAGTTTTTATAGATTTAGATCATTTTTAATTGTATATAACTATAATAAAGTAGGTATTTAAAAACGAAATATTATGCCGTGTATTGTGATAGAAAATTGGGTATTGTAGTGATACATATTTATGAATATTATTGTTAAACCTATTGATGTTACAATTACCCAAAATTATTATTTAATTAAATTATCTATTAGGCATTAGCAAAGAAGTTTTAACGGTTGAAAATCAACAACCATGACAATGTTCGATATTATGCGATATCGCTTTCCGTCCAGCGGGCATCTCTGCCAACACCCAAGAACAACGCCGATATTCATATTATAATCAGAGTACACACACACTATCACCGCTGTCTAGTACCCATGGTTGAGATTGACCGGCCGGCACTACGCC
Organism: Acyrthosiphon pisum; assembly: GCF_005508785.2. Taxonomy (NCBI): domain Eukaryota; kingdom Metazoa; phylum Arthropoda; class Insecta; order Hemiptera; family Aphididae; genus Acyrthosiphon; species Acyrthosiphon pisum. The sequence goes on from NW_021763475.1 coordinate 42,536, forward strand.
ATTATCCATTACTTACCCTCATGTAACACAAATATCGGTCAATCAAAATAATGTTACCCAATTCTTATATAATTTAGAAGTTTTTTCGCGCGTGATGTACGACGCGTCCGACGCTCGTACATACCATCGTTACTATTATTTTGCCTCTCTGCCGGACAACAACATGGCCGAGTAAGAACACCGCCACACCGAGGACGTCCTGGTGACGATGCTTGGCATCGCACGCGGAATTGGGTAATGAATTTCCTATTATTATTTATATTACACCTTGGTCGGTATTCGTTTTGTGTATAGTGTAGGTTAGGTTATTATTTATGTACGCTGGTAACCACAAAGGTGCCGTGCTAGTACCCTGCGGTAATGGAATTTGTTTATTATTATTACCTATGTTGTTTGTTTTTTTAAGATGACCCTTTTGTTGCAACAAAGTTTTTATGACGTGCGGGCTTTTCTTGGTGATAAATTAATTATTATTCTTTCTATTATTAAAAATAAATATACACTTAATTCGCTCATGAATTAGGTGTTATTATTATTTTTATCTATTTCCCTTATTATTTTACAAATCCCACCTGCTCCGATTTCTGAATCTCGGCTGTGGGTTGGCGACCTTACAACTAAGTTTTCATCAATGTACGCTCCACGCCAAATCTGGATAAGCCACCGTGTGAGACGTTATAGAGTTAGAATGTTACAAATAATTATAATATAAATCTTAATATAGGTATTTAAACTGGTTGATGAACAAATTACATTTAGTAACATTTTATAAAATTGTAACGCATATAAAATAAAATATAAATATATTATAGGTATATTTCTTATTTTCCTATTTATTATTGTCAATTAGGTTGTTAATCAGACAAGATCAACAGTCACATTAAATTAATTTGTATACCGTGTAATAATGAAAAAAATTATACTTATAAAAATATTCTTATGTATATAATAATGATGACTTAATAAATAATTATAAAAATAATTGTATATTGAGATGTAAATAAAAAAAAAACAGATTAAATAAATCTATTAAATAAAATAAAAATTATTTATTTTCAGAATTGAACATTTTAAACACATTACATTCATGCAATGCATGTTTCCCAATGGATATGAATAAATTACAGGCTTATCTGTTGATTAAATAATTCTAACCAAGATAAGCCCACGAACAATTTAATAATATTTACTTAAAACAATAGATAACACTTAACTGCTTTTATGTTTAAGTACAAAACTACAATCTATTGTATGTTTTACATGAAAAATCGGGTCGACTTCTACTAACACTTTTAGTTCACTAGTCACGCTACTTCAACATATGATAAGATGCCATGTTCCAACCTTATTAGATAATCGTAGTTATGATACATAAAGGGTATACAAAAGTTAAACATACCTCGTTTGAGAATATTTCTCCCATAACTACCCATGGAATAGGTCCGAAGCCCAAAGAGAAAGCCGAAATGTATAACGCAATGAGAATCAGTGGTAGCCACGATAGGATTGAATCTTTATGGACTGATTTACGGTATTCAAGGTATAAACCTAAGCAGAAGAAACTAATGCTCATCACAATTGCTGAAACTATCAATAATACTCGACGACCAGCCTTGTCTACAATCATCATTGCTACAAATGTCATTACCAGCTATAACATAAAGAAAAAGTATGTATTTATTAATTAATAAAACTAATATCATACCTGCTACAACACCATATTATAATTATTTAGAAAAAAAATGAGTTAGAAGGTGTAAAAATGAATATTATACTCATTATGACCCAGTGTCTTATTAAAAAAAAAAAGTCACCTGAACTATTCCAACAGCTATCACTGATGTATTTGTGGTTATCGAGCTTCCAATTTCGTTAAAAATGTAAGCCATATAAAAGATGATAGCATTTATTCCACTTGTCTGCTGGAAAAACATACACCCTATACCGATCAAGAGTGACTTGCGATTGGCCTTGTTAGACATTACTTTAGTAAATGTGTCCTGATTAGCTTTTTGAAGTTCAATTTCCGTCTATAATAAAAAAAAAAACCTTAATATGTAAATATGTTCTATTCAAATATTCATCAGACGTAATGATTCTTTGAAACCTTAATCACGGTTAACTCGCCAGCAATGTCTGCATCATTTCCATCACGAAGTTTCATCATTGATGTATTAGCATTTTTGTCTTTGTTCTTATACATAAAGAAATATGGTGATTCAGGTACGAAAAACGTTAGTAAAACATGTATAATAGTCCAAATCCCACATAACACATTAAATGTATGGTATTCGACCACCGAGCCGATTATGTAGGAATAAAGAATTCCGATTACTACATAGACTTGAAATATTGTTCCCAAAGTACCTATAAAAATACATACATAAACAGGAAAATTCAATAAACATACACAATATCTATTATAATATTTATTGAACCAAAGTACAGTTAGCTAAGTATTAGTAGAAGCCGCTTATTAGGAACAATTTTGGATTAAGGTAAAATGTGTCAATTATCCGATTGTTTCTAATAAGCGTAATTACAATAGGTAGATTGGTCATCGCCAAATAACCAGATTTCGTCGTCGAAATCGCCTGAATATTTTGAAAAAAAACCTATGTATTGCTTCAATAATCCGGTTAATTTAATATACGGCATTTTGTTTCAATAACGTGATTGTATCAATTATAAGTGTTCCTAATAAGCGGCTTCTACTGTATATAGATTTTTTTGAATGTTTTAGCATATGGTGTGTCTTGAATCAATAATAATAATAATAATAATCAATAATAATCAATAATAATAACCTCTGATATGTGGTTGAGAAATTTCAGCAACGTAGGTCGGTATGACTGTACATAGGGCACCAACGCCGACGCCCTGTAGTACTCTGCCTGCCAATAACATCCATGAAGCATTGGCCATGGTGAGAAATATCCATCCAATGATGATGATGATCTCAAATAATACCATGCTGTAACGGCGGCCGATCGTTGCCGATAACTTACCGGCAGGCAATGCGCCGCAAGCCGCACCGATACCAAAAATGGAACTAAAACTCTTTAAATCGTCAACGGAAATCGGAAAGCCAACTCCATTTTGTAATAATGTATTGGCTGGTGACGTCCAACCCAGAATCGTACCCATAACCATTGCTCCGAGAGTAGCTGAAAGCCAATAAATGTCGTGTATAGTGTTATGAAGATAAGTTTTGAATTTTAAATATATGATAATGTCAACGATTGAAATACCGATTAAAGAAAATATTATTTGATTTCTAACACCTTTAGACATCTTGATGCAATCTCGAAAATTGTATTTTATAGTCCTTAAATGTGCTTTAAAATAACTAATAATATACAGTATATTATAATAAACAAAGAACAATTAAACAGATGTAAGTTTTTTATTTATATTTCAAACAGACAAACAGTGATTATTTTATATTATTATTATAATTTGAATACGGCCAGCATACACAATAATATTTCTCTGGTCTGTAGAGTACACCCACTTACAGGAGAGGATTATGGTTGGTTGAATACTCAAAGGCAACTTGTTGAAATTATGACTGTATTTTTTCATTTATTAATACTTGCACAAAGATGTGGCAACAATTCACGGATCTACAAAAAAGAGTGAAATATATTTATGGTACTGGAGAAGCTATGTCAGGAAAAGAAACGGCAAAAACCGACAAAACGAAATTTAAAATGATGTACGCCACTTTGGAGAATTTAAATATCGAGTTTGAAACTCAGTTATTAGCGATTATTTGTCAAATGGGTAAACTTGGGACGGACTTCGTAGATTCTGACAAGTAACGGGAGGAATTTGAAATTTTGGTTTCAACCTGAATCTAAGGGCCCTTTCACATGGACGCGTATCATACGCGTCCATGTGAAACGGGCCTAATACACGGGGGGCTTAAGAGGACGCCACACCCGCATTTGTTGTCTCCGTCTTACAAGTGCATAACATAGCACATTTACGCTCAGCAGAACACATGTCGCTTCGTCAGTTTAAAAATTAGAGTGAAGTTATACAATTTTAATGTTTAACGTTATTGTACTTTGAAACGTTATACAAGTTTAATGTTTAACGTTATTTGATTTTTTCCGTTTAACGCTATTCAGTTTTTAAACGTTATTTTAATTTTTCGTTTTTGTTAAACGTTACAATTTAAAAAAAAATAAGGAATTGTTTTCTTTTTTATAATAAATTCTACTGTTATTTGTGCCATAATTATAAACACTGTTATTTAAGAATTATGAAATTAGTAGAATTTATTGGCCAGGTTACTTTACCCATTTTCAATCTTCATAGAGTTTTTAGCAAGGAGCTAACTGATCAGTTAACCATTATCAGTTAAACTATAAAGTAGGTATACACCATAGACGATAAGATGAAAGGTAGTTAATCACAATTTGACGACAAATCTACAACTAACTAAACAACAATAGCAACTTGAAATTATTGCATGCACCCGACTTACAGGAGATGGTGACAGGATGGGATGATGGTAGAAGCGTCGAAATGATCAACAATTTGTAGTTGATGTATTATTTAT
>NW_021763476.1:0-881 GCF_005508785.2 Acyrthosiphon pisum
AAATCTTAAAACTGAAAAAATTATTTCAAGTACACAACACAAATTATGTAATAATAGATTTTTTTATTGTTATAAATTAATTCTTAAATATATTTACAGAAGTTTTCTTACTTCTCTATGAAAAGGTACATATTCTACAATACGATCATGAATTAATAAACAATAAGCAGTCACACCTGTAAGCGAATCTGAAGCTTCAATTTCCAATTGAACATCCACTGCTGAGGCTGTAGCTGAATCGTTCTGTTTGAAGTGTAACTATAATTGGTGCGTTTGCTAGAAAAGTAGATGGACTCAATATCGGGTTACGAATACGATTCTTGAAACGATGTATAGGTACATATATAATAAAGTGAAATTATTTTTAGAAAAATCTAAATTCAAATTATCATAGAGATAAGCTATCGAGTTCAGAAATACTTTAACATTTGTTAGATTATAATGATCGAATATACTACAATTTTTCGCTAACAAATTTTTACGTCCCTTTTGTAAACCAATTATGATAAATCGTGGTTTTTCTAATTTTGAAGCAGTTTTCAAATTCCATACAACTTTTTAAGTGGTTCCGAGTTCAGGATATTCAAAAGTTTCAAAAGATCTAAAAGGTATAAACATACTTTTTTCTTTTTCTATAAGTTTCAATAATTTCAACCTTTCTTCATCGTCAACAGTGATATGTGGAACCTTCTAGACTATTTTGTTTAAAATAAATTTGCCTTCAGAAGCAGTTAAACCAGATTTTAAAGTTAAAGCATTTAAATCGTTATGACTTCGAGTTAATATTAATTCCAATCTAGAATTCACCAATATTCTTTTAAAGTCTTCAAACAAACCTAACCAATATTTTAATGGAATACAAGCACTTATAAATTATAATA
>NW_021763477.1:0-804 GCF_005508785.2 Acyrthosiphon pisum
TTTTTATTTTTTTTTTTTATTTTTGTGTCTGTCATCACGTTTTAGGACAGTAAAAGTGCTTGGATTTTCTTCAACAGTACCTTTTCTGATAGGAAAGTGAATCTAGTTGGTACTTTGGGGGGTCAAAAGTAAAATTTTTCCAATAGTTTTCAAAAGCGCCGTGAAAAACAAAAGAAAAATTAAGGAAAAACGGGAATTTTTACGCAAAATCTGTATTCGAGAAAATCGATTTTGGTTTTTGGTGTAACTTTAAAAAAAATGACCGTAGATATATGAAATTTTGACTGAATGTTTAACTTAGCATTTTCTATACACCATAACAATTTCAAAATATTTTGATTTATTTTGAGCTCTTGATGGACATTTTCATTTTCCATTTTTTTTTAGTTTTTTTTCTAAAAATATCAATAAAATTTTATTTGTTGGATAAAAAAGCTTGAAAATTTAATAGAAGGCTTCTAGTATATTGTTTCAAAGGCAAATGAAAAATATTAAAAATCGTTAGTCACAGTTTTTTTTTATAAGCATTTAAAGTTCAAAAAATGACAAAATATGGAAAAATCACGAAAATTTGCAAATTATTTCGAGTTAGAAATTCATAAAAATTTTTATTTTTAAATCTAAGATATGAAAATGTAATACAAGATTCCTTATAAGATTATCTACCTTTATCAAACAAAAAATATCTATAAGAAAGTCAAATTAAATTTTTATGATCGTTTGAAATTCAAATTTTTACAACATTGGATATTCACTCGATTTCTCATGTAGCGATTTCCTTATTTTGTTGTAATTCAAAAACGA
>NW_021763478.1:0-1308 GCF_005508785.2 Acyrthosiphon pisum
CGTTTTAAGGAAACCATGTGAATCGGAAGTCTCTTTTCATTTTTGACAAAAGCTCTGACAAAATTTGATTTGAAACCCATCTCTTGGAGTTCTTCCATGAGTTCTTCGTCAGTAACGTCTAGTGAGACACCTTTGATTACAATCTTGGGAGATTTTTCTTCGGGTAATGCAAAAGTGTGGTAGTTGATTTTGTTAGTGGTCATGAATTGATGGACGAGTCTGAAAGAAGATTCTTCAGGGCAGTTTATTTGAATTTGTAGTGGTACTGATGTAGTTTTGGCAGTTACTTCGTCAAGACCTTGTATTGTGTACATGGTTATTGCTATCTTCCGCCATGGATATGCAGCGCAAGTTTGGACGAAGATAGGAGGTATACGGGAAGTTTTAATTCCGTTAACAGCGGTATTGTTTGTCTTGTTTTGAGAAAGGTCAGGTGTCGGAGAGCGTGTGGTAGATGTTGGGCTGCTGGGCCAGCTATCTTCAGTATTGATTGACTCCGAAGATGGTGTTTGCGATTTTGATCCAGTTCCCTGAGGAACACGTTTGGACGAAGGACGATTTGCTTTTTTCTTTCATTTGTTAGCCATGGAGTTTTGTGGTATGCGTGCAAACGCGCGACCCGGCGTTGCGAACCCTCAGATTCAATTGCCTCGTGATCGGTGGAGGAGAAATTAATTAATTTTGTACTTACGTGGATGCAATGGACGTGTGCACTAGTCGCTGCTTCGATCACTGGATGTGAATGGTTAAGGAACTCACATTTAAAAAAGAAAACTACAATCTCCAGATTCTTAAACAGAAAAAATATTTTCGATAAATAGTTAATTAAACAATGATCATTATAAGAGCATCAAATAATCAATGTTTGAAAAATTCAGCTAGGAGGTCACTGTATAATGGATAGTATTAAATTTGAATTCAATGATATAATATCACTGTGCAAGACGTGCGTGATGTTGGCCCACCCACTTTGGCTTAGCGGTTCAAAATCTTCATCAAAAGTTTGCGAGTTAATTGCGAGAATTTGCGAGTCCACTTTTAGAGTTTGTGAGTTAGCCGTTTTTGAGCTACAAAAAAAAATAACAATTGGTGGGCCAAGTTCACGTAGCCCATCCATGGCACTAAAAAATTTCAAAATTTGTACTAAAAGATGCGTCGCGATTTGCGAGAATTTGCGAGTTCATTTTCAAAATTTGCTAGTTGTCTCGTTACCCACAAAATTCAATTTTCGACCGTGAAGTTGGCCCACCCATATTGTCCTATAACTTTGAAATTAGTATCAAACGATAGCGTGTTATTGCGAGAATT
>NW_021763479.1:0-841 GCF_005508785.2 Acyrthosiphon pisum
ACGATTCTGAGCGGATACAGGTATGTTAGTCTAGGTATAAGACATATATATTATATTAGGTACCTATAATAAATTCCAAATTAATCATATCATAATATCTATTAGGTACTTATAACGCGTTATACATCAACAAAAAACCGTGGTACTATCATAGATATATAATAGTATACTTTAGAAGTTTCAAGTACCCGCGAATAATATTATACAATCACAACAAAATAACTAAAATAGTTATCCTAGGTTTTTAATATGTAATTTCGTCCAAATTTATACTTAAAATGACTATAAAAATAAACTGCGTAAATGTATTTTTTAGATTTTTTGGTAACAGAATTAATTACTTACGTGGAATCTTGTTTTAAATTTTCAATTCTTAGATACAAAAATTGAACATTTTATAAATTTTTAACTACAAAATAATTTTTCAAATTAAAATTTGATACATTTTGTCAAAATTTGATCTTTAAATGCTTTTACAAAAAAAAATTGTGCCTATGTATTTTTAATATTTTTCAACTGATATTGTAACAATATATCAGGAGCTTTGTATTAAATTTATACACTTTTTGGCCCAACAGATAAAACTTTATTGATATTTATAGAAAAAAAAAACTAAAAAAAATTGAAAACTTACAATGTCCGTAAACAGCTCAAAAAGAGTCAAATTATTTTAAAAATTTTATCGTATATATAAAATGCTAATATAAACATTCAGTGAAATTTTCAAGTTTCAACAGTCACTCGTTTTTAATTACAACAAATTAAGAAAATCGTTACGTTAGAATCGAGTGAATATCAATGTTGTAAAATATGATTTCCAAACGCCCATAAAATTTAAATT
>NW_021763481.1:0-2456 GCF_005508785.2 Acyrthosiphon pisum
GGTAGCACATTCCCTTGGATTTTATTCAAAACGAAATAGACAACGAAATGATAAAACAGGCGGGACAGGATACCGGTAAACGATACGCGTAATTATTTATTATATTTAACATTGGGATTAATAGTATTTTCAATAATGTTAATAATATTTATATATATAACATACAAATGCAAACTAACTACGTTGAGACAACCACATTATGAAATGGTACCCATTCGTAAAAGTAGGTTCTACACGGAAAATACTAAAAAGAAACCAAATATGAATAAGGTAGACGAAAATGAACTAGGGGGGGAAGATGTACCACCCCCAATAAAATAAATTGTAAAATATATAATAATAAAGTAAAGAGAGAATAGGAAATAACAATAACAATAATATTAGATAAAATTGTAAATAAATTATAAAAATAATAATCCGAAAAATTTGATTACAGAATATAAACAAATGAAAATAGGATTAGAATCGGTACGGCGTATAATTTTGAGTCATGTGATCTAATATTATTAAATTTCGATCGATGGTGCATTATTATATACCGTATGGATTAAACACTCGATAAGAAAAAAATACATACGAGTGAAGTCTTGTTAATTTAGTCGGTGGCGTAAACCAGTGCTTTGATTAAACAGCATGGGCGGCGCTAGGGATTGAATTAGCAAGATAGAAATAAATACAAAATAATAATAAAATCATTTTAATGCCGTACTGAACCAGAAATACAACTTTAATTGAATAGTTTATTGTTGGTTTGGACCTGCAGTAAATAAGATAAAAACACGCGATAATTAAATATATAATAAATAGAAATAAGATTTAAATATTATGGGAAATATATATATATGAGAAAAATATAGAAAAAAAAAAAAAAAATATATATTAAAATAGTAACATAAGGATTAGGAAACGTAAGGAAATATTATAATACATAAAATAAATTTGCACATTATAAGTATATTAAAATATTATTAACATGGTGTTGGGAAAATACATAACAGTATATATATATATTGCATGAAAAAAAAAAAAAAAAAATATATTGTAATAGAATAAGGAATTTATATTATATAGAAATATTAACCATAAGATAAGATTATAATTGTAAAATTAAAAAGAAATATTTGTTAAACATATACAATACTAACATAGATGATAATTCAAATACTGATTGTAATATCGAAAATACATAGTGGATTGTACTTTGTATCTTTTGTCAATAATATATAACAAATGTAACATGAAATATGTGGCAAAACAATAATGTATCTAAACTATGTAATTGAAAATAATAATGTATCTAAGCTATGTAATTGTAACCAAACATATGTAAACATATAATGTAATAATGATAAATATAAACTGTTAACCATAGGAAGGTGCTTGAAGTGATGGAAATTCCAATTGAGTTAATTTTTATTGTTCAGACAATAAAAATGAACTTTTTAGGGGGGAGGTGTAACGGATAGTATCCGTTTCATTTAAATAATACCAGTATAGGGAACATAATATTACAATAACGTAGGTAATCGAGATGAGAGTATATAAACTATTATTAAAATAATAACATAGAAGGTAGGGGATGATACTGACAGGAATGAAAGACCCTCATAATTATCTATATGTAAATACTATAAATACATGGATCACTAAACGGTGGGAATAATCGAACATAATAATTTTATATTAAAAAACCACAAACCATATAGCTAACGGCAGGGTACGGGGCTTGTTTTACATAAATTAGATAAAAGTACATAATAATCAAAACCAGAAAACAGGATGCGAGCGCAACAAATAATTGACGGTTCGTGGGAATCAACATTATGATTAGGACCACACGTGTACATGGGACATCGATAAACGCAACGACGCATTATGGATAAGACGATGGACCGGGGGGTAGGTAGGAGAGCCTGGGCCCTTATAAAAACAGACCGGAGACGGCCTGTATTCAGACGTGTTTTCTCCACTGCACTACGAGCACCTTCACGACACTTTGTGTAATAATTTAATTATTTGGACTTAGTAAATTTTACTGAAGAACATTTTAATAAACCACATAGAATATTTCATCAGTCTATATTTATTTAATAACAATCCTGTCAACATCTTTATCATCAACGCAAGTGGCCTTGCGTCCTACAAAAACATAATATACTCGTGGTTAAACGGCTATCAGAATATTACTCTGACCAGCCCTAACGACGAGAATATTACACTGGCGCAGTCGAGTACGGAACTTTCAAGGAGTTAGAGACGAGTCAAGCAGTCAACGCGGCGAATTTCAACTTCTGGGGTCGAGGCGAGCAGTCAAGTCAACTTCAGAGGTCCAGTTCCGGTGCAGCGACTACTATCAACGTTTCAACTCCACGGAGGCAGCTCACACGAGTCAACGTCGAGGACCGATCACCCTTGGCAACTCCGGAGAAGAAAGAACAAATCAAGGACAGCAAAGG
>NW_021763482.1:0-1014 GCF_005508785.2 Acyrthosiphon pisum
CGTCGGGGGAGACGTCCTTCAGTTTCAAAAAAGAATCCACACCAAGCTGTTCGAACTTATTAGGAAAATTAATAATTAAATTAAAAAAAAATTTAAAAATGTTTAACCTAATACCTTTGAAACAACATAAAATACGAGAAATAATTTAAAGATAAAATATTTAAATAAAAAATAACCAATAAGCCTCCTACCTTTGTTTGCAAAAACCCTAGAAAGACTACTGCTCAAACGTATCGCTCCAATCATCGCTGAAAAACAAATCCTCCCAGATTATCAATTTGGTTTTCGTACCTCACATTCTACTATACACCAAGTCCACCGATTGGTAGATGCAATTTCCTACAATCTTGAAATAAAGTTGTACTGCACATGTGCTTTCTTAGATATCTCGCAGGCATTTGACCGTGTTTGGCATCAAGGTCTGTTATACAAACTGAAATCCTTCCTACCTACATCCTACTTCCTACTTTTTAAATCTTATCTTTCTGATCGCTTTTATAAAATTTGTTATGGAACTGCCACGTCTGAAATAGCAAGTATAAATGCTGGAGTTCCTCAAGGTGGCATTTTATCTCCATTACTCTACAATATATTTGTATCTGATCAACCCACGTCTCCAAACACCTCAGTCGCGGACTACGCGGATGATAAAGTGATTATCTCGATTAACGATGAACCAGCCTCCGCATATTTGCAAACCCATCTAGGTATGATAGAAAGATGGTATACCAAATGGAAATTTAAAGTAAATCAAAATAAATCAGTACACACTACTTTTACACTAAGACAAGTACCTTGCCCAAGGGTACTACTTTATGGCATCCCTATTCCTTCATCACCTTCAGTAAAATACCTTGGTCTAACCCTCGATCAACGCTTAACCTGGGCTCAACACATACGTGAAAAAAGACTATCCCTAAACAATCGTCTACGTATGCTTAAGAATTTAATTGGCAACAATGCCACCCCGATTATATCAAACTTCTCTTGTATAAAACCTTATTAAACCCATTT
>NW_021763483.1:0-760 GCF_005508785.2 Acyrthosiphon pisum
ATAATTATCATATTTATTTAAAGTATTTTCCATTTTCTTATTTATATTAGAAAATATATATTTTTTTTAATAAATGGATAAAGTAAAAGTAAAATTTTTTATTGAAGATGAAAATAAAAAAAAATCTTTATTTGAATTACCTTCACGTGTTTTAATTATAGGACCATCTGGTTGTGGTAAAACAACCTTGTTGTATAATCTGATTATAAATTATTGGATTCCTTATTTAAATCTATATATTTTTACAAAAAATATTGAGCAACCCGTCTATAAAAAAATAAAAAAAATATTTGATGATATACCTTCTATAAACACATATTTTTCTAATGATGAAATAATATCTGTAGATGATTGTGAACCAAATAGTTTAGTGATTTTTGATGATTTTCTAAAAGAAAAACAAGACATGACAATTGAATATTTTATAAGATCAAGATCAAAGAATATTAGTGTTATTTATTTAACATACTTCAGTAGATATAAAAAAAATAAGAAATAATTTGAATGTTTTAATTGTTTTTAATCAATCAAATTATTATATTGAAAAAATATGGTCCGATTTGATTAGTGAAGATGTAGCTTTAGAAAAATTTAAAGAAATTAATAGAACTTATTGTAAAAAATATGATAAAAAAAGTAAAATAAAATCATATGGTTTCATAACAATAGACTTAATAAAAAATTTGATCTATGACAATAAAGGTAATACGATTTTATATATCGATGATGATTATGTTTTATTTTTATTTTGTATAATAAA
>NW_021763484.1:0-1073 GCF_005508785.2 Acyrthosiphon pisum
AATAATAATCGTGAGAACTTGAAACTTTTACGTAGGTATATCATTTGACTTTATATACACAATGGAATTTAAGATATCGTTAGATTAATTTTAAGCTAACTGTTACTTATTTATTTAGTACTACTAATTTAATACTATCTTAGTAAGCCTTGCTAAAATTCAAAATAATTATTCAGTCATATTTCAGATTATTCATTATATTATTTTCTATATAATTAAAATCGAATAAATTATTTATTTTATATTTCATATTTAATAGGTATTAAAATAATACACATTTTTATTCATTTATTTATATTTTAAACTACAATTATTAAAAGTGTTTTTTTTTTTTCAAATCCATTAAAAATAAAAATATGACAGTATACCAAATAACGTATTAAAAAAAATTTGCGATCGCTGTGAAAAAAAAAATTGAGTCTGAACTGACCAATTTTAATTCTGTAAAAATCTTATGGTTGACTGACATTAATTTCTAGAAGTTAAGTAAAATTGTGTACAATTTGCACATATTGTTTATTATGATATTTTTTTTAACCGACTTTATAGGAACACCTTAAATAAAATACAATATTATTGAAAACACAAAACGATGTATTGCTGTAATATAATTGTAATTGTTATAGTATAGAGTAAAAAATATAAAAAAGGTGGGTAAGTGGATGTCGCTCTGCTGTACAGTAGGTTAGAAGTGGGTCACTGTATAATGGACAGTATTAAATTTGAATTCAATGATATAATATCACTGTATAAGAAAAACGATTCTGAGCGGAGACGGTATATCAGTCTATGTATTAGACATATATATACTTATCTATGGTATTAAAAAAAAATTGACCTATAATAGGTACCTATAATAAATTCCAAATTAATCATATCATAATATCTAATAGGTACTTATAAGTTATAACGCGTTAAACATCAACAAAAAACCGTGGTAAAATCATAGATATATAATAGTATACTTTAGAAGTTTCAAGTACCCACGAATAATATTATACATCACAACAAATAACTAAAATAGTTATCCTAGGTTTTAATATGTAATTTCGTCCAAATTTGTACTTAAAATG
>NW_021763485.1:0-1929 GCF_005508785.2 Acyrthosiphon pisum
GTATATGTACAGTAATGACATTAGCTGGTTGCTTTAACTGCTTATAAGCTTTTAATTCTTTGAATTGCTAGCTATTTAAAAGTTGCATTAGTCGTTATGAGTTTCAATTAGAATTATAAAAGGGAAGGAAAGAATATTTACATAGGTTTGCATAGGTTTCCTACATTTATATATATATAAATATATATTTTTTTTAATGGCCTGGTGAAATGTCAAAATTGGCCTGCCTAAAAGTTTGCACACCCAGAAAAAAAACTGAAATGACGCCCCTGAGATAGAGTAAGGCTAGGATCCAGAGCTTGCAAACGTTATAATAACGTTATATTTGACAAAATACGATTGCAATTTGTAAATATAATTATAACGGAAAACGATAATCAAAAATAGAGAGTTTTTGCACAACACCGGTAAAACACTCCGGTAAAAATAACGTTCGGTTAAATTATACGGTAATGTATTAACGTTATAGTTGCAACTTCACTCAGAGAAAAATACAGCTTGGTTTTAATAATGTTACTCCTTTAAATTAAATACACACATATATTGTAATATCAAATAAATAATTCATAAAAGTTAATACTATATATTTAATATTACGATATTAGTTTAAATTCAATGAATATCAAGCGTCGTAAAATTAATGTAATCGTATTAATTCTATTACAATATTTTATTTAAAATAATTAATAAATAATAGTAAAAATAATTCTTACTCTTTTAAAAATAATATACATTTTCGTTATATTTATGGATGGGTAATTTCATTAAATTAATGAATAGTGTAACTTTAAATTAATGTAGTAAGTTTTAGTGAAAAAATAATTAAATTAAATAATATATAAGTTAAATTTAATAACGCATACAGTATTTAAAATAATACTGTAACTTCTATTGTATTAAACATATTTTCATTAATAGTATAAACATATCCATTAAAGTAAGAAATTACGTATTTAATTTAAGAACGATATCCTTTAAATCAAATACCGCGGTATTTATATTGCGGGAATTCCGAATAGTGTCTACATTACTCCGCCTATTATAAATCTATAACCCTAAACGTTTAACGTTTGTGTTATACTGTGTTATAGACTATAGTGTCGCTCGTCTATAATTCGTTTCATATTCACATGTTATTCTGTTTCTGTATTCACTTTTTTTTGTTGTTTGACAACATAGTCTTACAAAATACAAACTGTCATAGTGTCATTAAGTTGCTTATCGAATATTATAACGATTGTATCTTCGAGCTTAAAAAATAAAGTGTTTTGGTTTCATTTTTTATCGTCATTCGTTATGTCAAGCGATCAACCAACGCCAAACATTGTTGGTTTTAGTGATGATGATATTAAGTTGGACGGAAACACTGCACTCTTATTAGAAAAACTGATAGATCTTAAAGGCGAATGTTTTATCAACATATTTATAGGTAAGTTGTCTAGTTTGTTAGTTAATTCTCCCAAACATTAGGTATATTATTAATCATTTAATAAATTGTATATATTTTGTATAAATGTTGTGTAGACTGTGGAATTAATGTTGAAAGTCTACAGTACATGACCACTGAACATTTGAACACACTTTGTCCGTCCCAGAATTTTGGGCAACGTATGATCTTTGAACATCACTTGAAAAAATGGCAGGCAAGTTGCTTATTTACCTACTTTTTTTAATAATAGTAATACTTAAAATATATTTTTATAGTCATAAGTAGGGTTAGGATGTTTATGACCTTAAAAACACATGTAAATATTCCCAATAAATATGATAAATTCATATAATATAGTTTAAAAAAATATTTATTTCACGAACAAATTGATACCAGCAGCTCTATAAATTCAATTAAATCTGTTTCATGTAGTTCAAGCTCATCATCAGTGTCTATGGATAAAGATATGGTAATTATATATGGTATACTTAAATACTTTT
>NW_021763486.1:0-732 GCF_005508785.2 Acyrthosiphon pisum
CCCAGCTGAGCTTTTTATTCCGAACGGATTTCGAGTATAACTGAATAGGCCTTTGTGAGTATTTATTGTAGTGTATTTGCGATCACTCTCTTTAATTACCATTTGTTGATATGCATCTTTGAGATCTATTTTAGAAAAATATTTTGAGCCACTTATATTCGCATAAAGATGTTCTATTTTTGGTAAGGGATACTCAGTTCCTTCCAATACGGGGTTGATTGTAATTTTGAAATCACCACAAATTCTAACTGTACCGTCGGGCTTAAGAATTGGAACAATTGGAGTGGCCCATTCGCTATAGTTCACAGGAGTTAAAATATTATTATCTATTAAACGATCAATTTCCGACTCTACCTTACATTTTAGTGCTAAAGGAATTGACCTTGGCTTGAAAAACTTGGGTATTGCCCCCTTTTTAATGTTTAGCGATATTTGGTATTTATTAAAGGTGCCGATTTCATTTTTGAATAAATGCTCGAAATTTTTTAATATATTCTCTATATTTTCGTTTACATTTATAGTGTTATAAATGGGAGAATAGTTTATTATTTTTAAATCATTTCTACTCAATTAATGGCGGTCCTCCGTTTTTTATTACGTAAATGCACATTTTAAAAGACTTTTTCAAATATTTAGCATTTACTATTAATATTTCCTATTGGGCTTATATCATTTCCGACGTAATCACGTAGTGAAATATCGTTTGGTAATAAAGGTGAATTTATTTAAAAC
>NW_021763487.1:0-955 GCF_005508785.2 Acyrthosiphon pisum
GGTTGGTCCATCCTGTCAACTTGTTAATTATGAAGTAAGCAGTGATAGTGTTAATGATGTTCAACAGTTAGTAGACAGCGATGATACAATATCTAGTGCAAGTGGAGTTATAGGACAGGCCGGCATAAGAAAAAAAACATTTAAAGCTGAACGTGCAAGTAAGAAGTTCAAAATAGTATGTGGAAAAGGTAAAAAAGTTCAACCATGTGCATGTATTTTAAAAAAAAGTCAAAAAAAATGTGGTGACATTTTTTCTGAAAATGATAGACATAATATTTTTAATGAGTTTTGGAAACTATGTGATAAAAGTAGACAGCGTGACTTTTTACTGAAATGTGTAAAACATGTGCCTGTAAAAAGAAAAGAATTCAAGGTCCTAGTAGGCGTACACTTACCAATAAATATTTTTTACTTGTGATAATGAAGAAATAGAAGTATGTCAACAGTTTATATTAACAACTTTAAACATAAGTCAAAAAATGTTAAGTTACACTATGAATAACAAATCACCTTTAAATGTGTCATCTACAGATAAACGTGGAAGAAATTCACCTCCCAACAAAAAAGATAGCACAACTATGAAACAACTAGATAATTTCATACAAAAACTGCCAGCAGTAAGCTCACACTACTGTAGGGCCTCTACTGTGAAAAAAATATTTACCAGCTGAGTTCCAAAATATTCTAAGGCTCTACAGTGTTAATACACATCATTGTAAAACTAACGGTCATGGTGCTGTTTCCAAGTATATTTTCAGGAATGTCTTTACAAAGAAATATAACCTTTTGGATTCTATCTACCTAAGAAGGATAAGTGTAGGATAATATGTACAATGTATGAACATAATATCAATGATAACACTGTAGAAGATGTTAAAGAAAAGCAAGAAAAACATATAAAAGAAAAAGAAGAATGCAAAGCTATGTTCCTGGAACATCAAAAGAGCACAGATAG
>NW_021763488.1:0-2506 GCF_005508785.2 Acyrthosiphon pisum
TTTTACTATAGTAAATTTGTATATGGTTGTTGGTAATGTATCTTTTTAGATACGCAACATGAAACATGGGTTTTTGATAATGTATCTTTTTGGCTACAACTCATAACTCAAAAACTCAAAGAGTTACAATATTTTTTTTGTCATTTTTGAACTCAGTGACCTCAAATTAGTTATAAATAGTCAACTTTCAAATTTTCAGTTATGTATTTCAAGGTCTGCCAAGTTAAGGGTTAAGTCAAGTAGCTGGTTTTTTAGAAATAAAAATAAATACAATTTTTTTAAATATCACTATTCTTGTTAAGTAACTTACGCGGGCACCTATGGGTATCATTGTATTGTTATATCATTTGTCAAATCTCCTCGGGACACCCTTTATATTATTTTATAAAAATAAATATAAAATATTTGGCGGGCGTTTGAAATTTTTGGGAGGGCTTAGCCCTAATTATTACGAATGTAATAATTAAAATGAATTTGTGTTTTAGGTGGCATCCATGGTACACATTTTCATACCGGATTTGAAGGGAAAGGTCTTTGAACAAAAAATAACAGTGCCATTTGCTCTGGGTTCATTGCTAAAATTATATATAACGTAACGTATAATTTATTTTAATAATATTGTTTATCATAAGTTTGAACTTATCAATAGGTATTTTATAGAGTTCAAAATCCAGTTAAGATACAAGATTTGATGACACCAGAATTCTGGGAAAGTAATGTACTTTCGTATTGAAAACGTAAAAGAGTGGCTTCTTCAAATTTTATTGGGGATACTTTTTCGACAGTGGACTCACGACAGACATCAGTTATGGGAAAGAAATTTATGACAATCGGTTTATGGTGTGATAGCGAAAACAGTAGAAGCCAATGAACTTTTGGAACTGTATAAATATATATATCTATTGAAGACCATGGGGATTTGCGTCGAAGAAGGGCATTTTTTTATAGGATACTTCGTATTTTTAAAACCGCATCAGGAGTAATCGGAGACGATTTGATAAAAAATATAGCTGACTGAACCAGTCAGCTATAATATGGATACTATACAGATCTTGAGAAAAATATCTTAATGCGACGATAAGTAATTATTAAAAATATCACAAAAATGTATAATTTAAACAATCTACAAAACTGATATAAATATGGATTTTATTGTATCCATATTATGCATTTCTTCAAATATAAACTATTTTAATACTAAATGTCGTTATTTCAATAAAAACATATAAAAACACATAGAATTATCATCATAAACGTTATACATAATATATTCGCTATTTACAGTTGTCTATGTTAAATTGTAATACAGATACATTTATTTCATCATTCAGATTCTTCGATAGACTAGCTATATTCAATATTAACATGTATAATGAATTCATACTTTATTTGTTCAACTCGAGATACATTAAAGATCAGTGGCACCGAACTAATTTTTTTTAGGTGTGGCAATGAACAATTACTTATACCTACCCACTTAACTTTTTAATAATTTAAAAATGTGTTCATTGCTATTGTCAATTTAGATTTAATTTGAGAAAACATCAATCAATTTCAAATTACTATACTATTATACATTTTACTACATTTATAACGAATACGATTCATTTAAAGAAATTTAATATAGTTATTTTTTTTTTAACATTGCTGACTAGCAGATAAAATGATGCAAACTTACAATTTTCGTCACAGCCAATTGAAGTCCTTGGGTAAATAACTAGGAGGTTATAGAATCATTTTTTTAAGACCTCAAACTGCATCGTTATTAGCTAGTTTTTACTGTGGACACAATATTCCACATCATTATTTTTAACTTGCAATTCACTGTCATGCGAGAGGTTAAAAAATAAATAAAAATGAACTTCGTTTTTTTGACACTCGGCAACCCCATTCGGTTTGTGTGCGGGCTACGGTTGGTGCGCGTTTTTTTTTGTGAGGCAGATAGATCATCACAGAGAACCCGGGTGGTCACCCATCTGGGGGCCTGCTCGACCGCTGCACACATACACTATATTAGTGACTGCGTCCAATCACCGCGCTTCACCAGGTCACCATACAATGAACTCTAATACCATTCACTTTAAACTGTATAATATTATAATATGTTTATATATTTATCAGTTTAAATTCTTGCCAAATGTATTATATGTAACATTTGACATATTATCAACAAATTGTATACAATATTGCAATCCTTAATATAGCAATAGTACTGAGTAGTAAAATGTATAATGGTATATATAGATTAGTGTAAATTGAACCATTTGTTGATCGTTGCCACATCGATAAAATCAAATATTTAAGTAACTTGATCGTCATATTTAAAAGGGGATTTTGAAAGGATTTAATATAGATATTAGTTAATATGTACATTTTAGAAAATTAAGGATACAGAAATATAGTAAAAATATATTGGACTAGGTACGTTATGTTATTATGTATTAGCAAGGCTTAAACAGTTAACCTAACTATTAATTAATCATAGAAATAATAACCTTATAGTCCG
>NW_021763489.1:0-787 GCF_005508785.2 Acyrthosiphon pisum
TTATGAGGCATCTTGTACCACATTTTTATGGTTTTTTATCGATAATATTTACTGAAAATAAAAAACTAAAACTGTTTAAATTATTTTAAAAAAATATTTAGACTAATCGATGTGTCATAACCTCAAAAATATTATTCTCTATTTTTATTGTAGTACCTATGTGATTACTAATAACAAAAAAAACTGATTTTGCGTGTATAATATTATATTATATAATTTAAATAACATTGAATAATTGTTTATGTGACGGACATCCTTTTAATATTTTGTTGAATAATAATTTATGATTATTTTTATTACATTATAAAGCACAACTACAAATTAGAAAATCAAACTTTAATGGTATCCCTAATACATTTTTAAGTATGTACCTATTATTTTTTATTTCAATTAATTGTATTTAACGATTTAAATTATAAGAATTCAGAAGTATTAATCTGAGTATAGGTTCTATCATGATCTAAATTGTCAGTAAATATTAAATTTATTAAGAGGACCTGATACCCGCGTGCGTTGTCTCCGTGTAACAAAATATGTACGACATACCAAAAAACTGTGATTATAGAACCACTCCCTTGGTATTTATAGTAGAATTACCAAAATTCCACAGCGCATAGGGAACAACTTTATCTGTGTTGTAGCGATTTTATTTTTTTTATAACATTTACCAATGATTTTTAATAATTAAATGAAACAAACGAAAAAAATCCTAATGTACTCAAACTGATAACTTTAATTTTATTTATGCTATCCAAATAAAAAAACACTACGACAGTACGACTATAGA
>NW_021763490.1:0-1167 GCF_005508785.2 Acyrthosiphon pisum
TTTTACAATGATGTGTGTTTTTTTATTTTTGTGTCTGTCATCACGTTTTAGGACAGTAAAAGTGCTTGGATTTTCTTCAACAGTACCTTTTCTGATAGGAAAGTGAATCTAGTTGGTACTTTGGGGGGTCAAAAGTAAAAATAGTTTTCAAAAGCGCCGTGAAAAACAAAAGAAAAATTAAGGAAAAACGGGAATTTTTACGCAAAATCTGTTTTCGAGAAAATCGATTTTGGTTTTTGGTCTAACTTTAAAACGAATGACTGTAGATACATGAAATTTTGACTGAATGTTTATCTTAGCATTTTCTATACACCATAACATTTTCAAAATATTTTGATTTATTTTGAGCTCTTTATGGACATTTTCATTTTCCATTTTTTTTTAGTTTTTTTTCTAAAAATATCAATAAAATTTTATTTGTTGGATAAAAAAGCTTGAAAATTTAATAGAAGGCTCCTAGTATATTGTTTCAAAGGCAAATGAAAAATATTAAAAATCGTTAGTCACAGTTTTTTTTTATAAGCATTTAAAGTTCAAAAAATGACAAAATATGGAAAAATCACGAAAATTTGCAAATTATTTCGAGTTAGAAATTCATAAAAATTTTTCTTTTTAAATCTAAGATATGAAAATGTAATACAAGATTCCTTATAAGATTATCTACCTTTATCAAACAAAAAATATCTATAAGAAAGTCAAATTAAATTTTTATGATCGTTTGAAATTCAAATTTTTACGACATTGGATATTCACTCAATTTCTCATGTAGCGATTTCCTTATTTTGTTGTAATTCAAAAACGAATAACTGCAGATACATGAAAATTTTACTGAATGTTTATATTAGCATTTCCTATACACCATAAAATTTTGAAAATAATTTGATTCTTTTTGAGCTGTGTACAGACATGGTCAGTTTTCAATTTTTTTAGTTTTTTTTTCTATAAATATCAATAAAGTTTTATCTGTTGGGCCAAAAAGTGTATAAATTTAATACAAAGCTCCTGATATATTGTTTCAATATCAGTTGAAAAATATTAAAAATACATAGGCACAATTTTTTTTTTATAAGCATTTAAAGATCAAATTTTGACAAAATTTATCAAATTTTAATTTGAAAAATTATTTTGTACTTAAAAATTTATAAAATGTTCAATTTTTGTATCTAA
>NW_021763491.1:0-702 GCF_005508785.2 Acyrthosiphon pisum
TAATCTCTGATAAAAGTTATCATTTTTTTTGAACCATATTCAATTCATAATATGATATATTTTACAATATATTTTAGACCTACTACCTAGTGATACCTAGTGTACAAAGTGTACAACATTTAAAATAATATGTAAATGTACAATTATCATTCATCTCACCTATTAATTATTATTTATTATATGGCTATAGTAAAGTAGGTACCTATATAGTTAAATTTAATTGTATACATTTAAACTCAAACTACACATGTCTCTAATACTAAGTATAACAATAAGGCAAGTTATTTTCTAACAAACAAGTGAAACTAAATGATACAGTGTAATTGGTAATCGTATGGTATTCCTATGGTATTCGTAAATCGTATTAATATAATATGTATAATATTTATACTATATGTCCATATAGTATATAGTATTAATTGGAAATGGTGACTGCAGTCTGGTAAGGCATTAACATCGAGGTAGCCGGTAGGTAGGTATATCATTTTTAAATTCGTACCTATAGCCATATAGGTTGATAGCCGATAGGTGGCTTACTCATAAGTCGTAAATCATAATTAGTTTTAATTAAATTTTATTTTTAAGCCGAACTCTTTTATTTCTTATAATGAAAGTAATAACATTAATTCCTGGAATGTTTAATAATATTGTTAACTATTACCGGAATCAAAAGTAAATAAAAATTGATTTTTAATTTTTCTG
>NW_021763491.1:2946-4143 GCF_005508785.2 Acyrthosiphon pisum
AGTGAAATGTAATACTTATTTATTAATACTATTTAAAATGAAAAATTAATTCGTTAATTTCACGTTAATTAAAAAAAAAAAAATTAGTAAGTTAACAGTTAAGTTAATAAAAAGTCAAAAGTAACTAACTTTTTAACTTAACTTTAACTTATTAACTCGTGAATGCCTAGCCTTGGGAAATATTATGTCCGTCATACATAGTAGACGTCGAGATACATATTTTTATTATCAAATTTTTTATGTGTGTGAATGATAAAATAATACATCCAAAAATAATTGTCGACGAACAATAATGATATGATTTTAGGTCTGCGTTGAACGAAAACTAATGTATTATGTGTTATTATATATTAAACTTTTGTCATAACGGCCAATAAAACAAGAACCCCGATGCAGGTGTTTTGAATATTTAATCTGCTGGTTGAATTTATTGCTTTCGTCGTCGAAGTCTTGAAACACTATCTAACACGTGCGATATACATCTTGTTGTGTATTGTTAATATGAATAATAACATAAACGTATATTATAGTCTTTTATTATGAAAAGTATAAATCGAACTGACGTACATATAAAATTGTCTACTTGCTAATGACCGATGGACAATCCCCACCGATCGTAATATGATACTTATGATTATTATTGTTAATATAAACGTTTAGTATATAATGTAAATGCTGAATATGCAACATCTCTTTCCTTTAAAAAAAAATATTAAGTATTTTGTATAGTGCTTATAATTACTATGTTAGTATTTATTTTATTTTATTTTTTTTTTTTTTTTATACGAGTATTTATTATATAATATGATAACTGATATAATTAATAGTTAATTATTGCCCTAAGCATAATCACTTGGAGAATATCTCTGAGGCGGTTTTCTAGATCTAATTGGTTTGGGTGTTTTATTTACTATTACGGGATCGGCCGGATCGGGATTTTGATTTTCAACTACAGTTTCAGTATTTTTATAATTTTCATTTGTTTGTCTAGCTGGTGTAGGTGACAGTGAGTTATTTATTTGGTTGTGTGGCCATATCTGATCAGTGTGTCTTATCCATTCAGAACCCTCGTCTAGTATGATTTTATGAGTGTTTTTACTAATGTTTTCTGTAATTTTTCCTTTTTGCCAATTTTCATTTTTATTTCGATAATCCTTAACTAATACCAAATCACCCTCTTTTATATTAATATCTCTT
>NW_021763492.1:0-791 GCF_005508785.2 Acyrthosiphon pisum
GGCTGTTTCAAATTTTTGATTTCCATACCTGTAATTATTATATGTTTTTTCCATTAAAATTGTTTCATAAAAATATTAGTTACTATGTACTTATTAAAAATTGATCCTTTTTACATATAAAATAAGGAAGGGGAAGAATTAAGAAATACAGGTTATTTAAAATATAGCACCCCCAAATTAAATTGATTAATGATATATGATTATTTACTACTTATCAGTAGGTTCTTAACATTCTAAATAGTTGGTACAAATACTTAAAAAGTTTTTATTGGGATTTTTATTGTTTAATTACCAAAGTCTGAAATAAGTGAAATTTTTAATTTCATATATGGTCCAATCAATTTATATTTCTTAAAAATATACTGAACTTACAAATTGTTTTATTTAATTTTATTTTTTTTCACTAGTTGTTTAAAAGTATGGCACATAAAACAACAAACATTAATTTTGAGGAATGTTGGACATTTGTACAAGGAACTGTAAAGAAAATAATAATAATGGACAATATATCAAGAGCCGCATTGAACAAATGTTTCGATATTTTTCGATGATTCACACAGTCAGAAACTTTATAATTCAACAAAGTTGTTACTAAAGGATGTTCAAACCGAAAATACTGCAAATCTATTGGAAAATTATCATGGAAATTGGCAGACGTATTGCAAAATTTAGAATAAACCCTAGATTACTAGAGTATCAGTTAGTATTTTTTTTTAACCAAGATTACATATTGAAGTATGTAAACATATTATAAATGCATTCTTAGCAACTACCATAAAATCAAATGATAA
>NW_021763493.1:0-799 GCF_005508785.2 Acyrthosiphon pisum
AATTATATTGTTTAAGAGTCTCCACATAAGATCGTCCTACTACTGTGTTATACCTATCTGCCTGGTGATGTTTAAATTATCTACGCTTATTATACAAATATTCAAGCACTTACCTTGCGCGTAGATTGCTGCAGGTGGTTCTCCCGAGTAGTTAGCAATTCTTCGGGGTCGTGTTCGACAGTCGATATCACGATGACAATATATGTATCTTGGTTTATATAGTTTGTAGAATTTCGTATACCTTACACTCTTTTATAATTGTGACTATTACCATGTGCTCTCAAGATTCCTACATCCGTAGCAAATGTACATAAAGTCAATTCGCCAACCGAATGTAATTTACAGTGATGAACATTTATTATTACACATTTATACCTTGAAGACAGCTCTTAGAATCCCTACATTCGTGACAAGAGTACATATAGTCAAATCGCCACCCGAATGTAATTTAAGTTAAATGAGCTCTTACTACTATACTTATATTCTAAAAATATTACTATATTCGTGTTCAAAGTGTAATTGTGTAATAATAATGTATTTAACGGGATTATGATATGATGATAGTCACAGAACTTTATGATTTTAAAGATTAATAGGTAGGTGAATGGGAAAAAATAAACAATGTGAATTTGCTTGATAGAGAGATAACTAGTTCAGACAGTCATAATGAATGCTGAGATAATCCAACAAACATATACTGTATACGCATATACGCACAACCATGAGCACTCTTGCACAGTAGTGTGAGAGTGTCGTGAAGTTGACTGGCGTGGACCTTGTGCATGGTCTTCTTTTGAAA
>NW_021763494.1:0-758 GCF_005508785.2 Acyrthosiphon pisum
ACGCGTTATACATCAACAAAAAACCGTGGTACTATCATAGATATATAATAGTATACTTTAGAAGTTTCAAGTACCCACGAATAATATTATACAATCACAACAAAATAACTAAAATAGTTATTCTAGGTTTTTTTAATATGTAATTTCGTCCAAATTTGAACTTAAAATAACTATAAAAATAAACTGTGCTTATGTATTTCTTAGAATTTTTGGTAACAGAATTAAATATTTTCGTGGGATCTTGTTTTAAATTTTCAATCCTTAGATATAAAAGTTGAACATTTTATAAATTTTTAACTACAAAATAATTATTCAATTTTAAATTTGATAAATTTTGTCAAAATTTCAACTTCAAATGCTTATAAAAAAAAATTGTGCCTATGTATTTTTAATATTTTTCAACTGCTATTGTAAAAATATATCAGGAGCTTTGTATTAAGTTTATACACTTTTTGGCCCAACAGATAAAACTTTATTGATATTTATAGAAAAAAAAAACTAAAAAAATTGAAAACTTACAATGTACGTAAACAGCTCAAAAAGAGTCAAATTATTTTCAAAATTTTATCGTATATATAAAATGCTAATTCAAACATTCAGTGAAATTTTCAAGTTTCTACAGTCACTCGTTTTTTAATTACAACAAAATAAGAAAATCGTTACGTAAGAAATCGAGTGAATATCAAATGTTGTAAAAATATGAATTTCAAACGCCCATAAAAAATTTAATTTGAGTTTCTTATAGACATTTTTTTTTT
>NW_021763495.1:0-1189 GCF_005508785.2 Acyrthosiphon pisum
AAAACTTAAATTATATATAGTATTTAACAGTAGGTAGTTTAAAGTAACTGTTAAAACGTTTATTAATAATAAGTTTTTTTTTAATTTATACTATTTACTGTTTAAAGAAACGTATTGGGAATTAGGATGTGTCGTGTATCAAATGTAAGAACAGTGAAAATTATGTAAATGTATAAACAATTCTCAATAATATTATATTCTTTAATATTCTTTTAAATCGATTGTATAAAATTTTATGGTATGAAATGTAAAAAATAATATATTATAAAATTCTGTTACTAATATTGCTAATGAGTAATTACTATAATGGAAAAAATAAAAATATAATTATTAAAAATTGGAATGTAATTAATAATTATGACATGGTTTTTAGATACATATTATATTGTAATTTTTAAAAACTATTGTAATATGGTCACCAGTCACCACTGATTGCAAACTAGGAATATGTCCACCAAATTTTTGTGTGATTCGCATAGATAATAAAGACATGGATAAAAAATATATTCTTTACATTTTTACCAAAACAATGAAATGTTTGTAGTTCTTGTCTCTGTGAGTCTTATTAAAAACCAGAATTATGATATCTCTATTATTTCAGGAGATATCGCAATGGGCAAATTTTCACGGATAACGTGATGAATGATAAGACCGTATACCAAGAATCAATAACCAGTGCTACATTATGTAACCATGATGATAAATTGTAAAATGTTATTTTTATATTTAATAGCTGATATTCAGCTGCTGCAGGTGGGAATGGGGATTAGATAGGAAGGTCCAAATGTCCGATTCGTATGACCATTGTACTTATTAGTTATTATCTATTATGACCGTTATGGGTATCGTTAAATTGACATTTAATTTCATTTTGACTTCTGGTTTTTACTGTTAATTTCCCAGTAGCAGTAAATTGAACGAATATTTAAACACAAATAAGTCAGTAACGGATTACTCAAATTAAATACTGTAAACGTTAAATCAATTTTTATCAACATGTTTATAAATTGGCTATTTGAATTTTTTGTTTTTTGTACAAAAAAATAAAAATAAAAAAGTGTATATTATACGTATAGTGCAAGAGTCTATTGAATATTAAAAAAAAAAAAAAAAATGAAAAAATATTGATTAGAATACAAGTTATTTAATTTGTCAAAACTTCGTGGGACACCCTGTATAATAATATATT